>NC_052618.1:12872278-13006743 GCF_016545825.1 Eucalyptus grandis | reverse complement strand
CCGAGCAAGACGAAGAAAACCATCAATGTGGCCGTGTCTTTCTATTGTGTGGCCTCCATCAAACCTTACGCATTTAATTTATTTATAGGCCACGGTTAGGGTTTTAATTTTTCCAAATCCGTATCCACGAAAATTCCTTTTTCCAAATGCAATATTTGCTTTTGATACGATTTAGGATTGCAAAAGGATTCTTCCAAAATTTGAAATCTCACACAAATCAATCCGTAAAATATTTCCGAGGATACGGGCTTGGGCCTATTTACTCCCTTCGTGGGCTTAGTCTAATTGTCAAATTAATATTCTGAACCATCAATTTGAACCCATTTGTCACTGGCCCAATGTAAATGCAAATTAAAATGGATGCACCTAAAACTATATGCTATGCAATTAATTAATTAACTAATATTTTTTAGGGGTTAAAATTAATCCCTAATTTTTTAATGCAACTAATAATTAAAGGGTCACCAAAATTTAGGTGTCAACAACTGCCCCTCTTTGAAGGTGAGCTCGCAGAGGTTGACTTCAAAGATAAATTGAGACCTAAATTTTGATCATGCACATGTAATGAATGATATTTTTGTTGGAACATGAATTCCATTTTAATGCAACTTATATGATGCATGGAAATGCTAATGCAAATGATAGATGAACCTACCTGAAATAACTTACCTTCGAGGAGGATAGAGTAATTCGAGGTAGTGGGTGTTACTTGTCAGGACCCGTACCATTCTACGGTCGCCTAGAATAGTAACATGACTTTGTGAAGATGCTGCTTTCCCAGGACCCGTACCATTCTACGGTCGCGGTATGACAGAAATGAGCTGCTTTCTCGGGACCCGTACCATTCTACGGTCGCCTAATACGGCAGAAATGTTTTGTAAGGAACTGCTTTCCCGGGACCCGTACCATTCTACGGTCGCCTAGTACGGCAGAAATGTTTTGTAAGGAAATGCTTTCCCAGGACCCGTACCATTCTACGGCCGCCCAAGACGGCAGAAATGTTTTGTAAGGAACTGCTTTCCAGGACCCGTACCATTCTACGGTCGCCTAGTATAGCGAAAGGTTTTGTCTAGGGCCCGTACCATTCTACGGTCGCCTAAATGGGGATTCATTTTCCAGGACCCGTACCATTCTACGATCGCCGAATAAGGAATAGGTGTTGTCAAGGACCCGTACCATTCTACGGTCGCCTCAACGAAGAAAATTATTTTTCCAGGACCCGTACCATTCTACGGTCGCCTGAATGAAGAAATTGCTTTTCGGGACCCGTACCATTCTACGGTCGCTGTTAGAGCAATAAATGTTGTCTAGGACCCGTACCATTCTACGGTCGCCTAGATTGAGGTTTTGCTTGGCTAGGACCCGAACCATTCTTCGGTCGCCCAACCTTGTGACAGAAATCATCCGACCAGGACCGAACCATTCTTCGGTCGCCTTAATCGAGATTGAATCGGAGGAAAAATCTTTGGGGACAACTCCATTGAGTGTCGGTGTAAAGGACTCTGGGCTACGAAAGCACGCCAGGTTGATAAAAGAAATCCTGGCTACGGAAGCACGCTGGTTCGATAAAATTGGACAGCTTGACCAAGTCAAGTGTCGATGCACTTGAGAGAGAATACCGGCATAATGACAAGTATTTTAGAGTATGGTAGAGATATACTTACCTGGTGATATCTCTGATTCTTGGGGATATGTCTTTTGAAATTTAGATATCCTGTGGAGGTCTTTCACCTCAT
The DNA here is from genome assembly GCF_016545825.1 of Eucalyptus grandis. Classification (NCBI taxonomy): domain Eukaryota; kingdom Viridiplantae; phylum Streptophyta; class Magnoliopsida; order Myrtales; family Myrtaceae; genus Eucalyptus; species Eucalyptus grandis. The sequence goes on along the minus strand of NC_052618.1, from coordinate 13,005,007 downwards.
GGTGGAGGTTTCTCATCTCCTAATATCATGAAACATTCTGAAAGGAACTTGAATTACCTATCAGGCATAATTTAGAGCAAAACTGATATGGATTCATCAAAGAGATAGACAATCCGAGCTATTCTAGAATGCACATTTCAAAATTCAATGAGGTTTTCATCAACTTAATCGGGGTTCATGCATAATGACCTTTGCATCACCCAAATTTCCACTGGAGAAAATTATCATTCAGGACAATCTTCACTCATAACATGGATTTCCTAAGAATACCAAATGAGAGACCTTCAGTTAGAAAGGACTTTCACTCACTCTCATTTAGAGGCTATTTTATGAGAATCACTCCATCTCACTGTCATCATACCAACAAGGGTCCAGTATTCTCGCAGCGGTACGACCTTACCAATGCGAGAGGTCTTTAACAAGGACCGTAATGTGGGCTTGGTCAACGGTTTAACAAAGGGACTCTTTGAGTCAAGGCAATTGAAAGAACAATTTTGTAATCATCTCCGGGTTTACAAGTCAAGAACCCTGCAAAATGAGAAAGATATAATCTTGCTCGCACTTCTTCGAGCGATGCTTATAAACATATGAACTCCTACGTTAATTCAAATGCCCTAATCTGAAGAGACTTTGTAAGGGACGTAACGTAGGCTGGGTTCATGGGTTGAGACATGAAAGGATCATTAGGCTCAAAATGTGTGTAAAATGTGAGAGTTGATGATCATCTTGGCATTGCCACTAGTTTTCTTTTTTCACCATCGGGGATTGTCTTCATGAAGTGCCCCATTGATTGTAAAAACTCAGCATTTGAGTTCTTTGACTATTGCTCCATTGGGATTCAATTCTTGTAATTGACAGTCACCTTATCTTCACTCTCTTTTTCATCTATGGGCATTGGCCTTGCTTCTACTAGACACGCCGCTTTTTCATGCCTCTAGTTCTTATTCATTTTTTCACTTCTTTTCACGGGCATTGGCCTTACTTTTACCAGGCACACTGCTTTTTCATGCCCCTTAGTTTTATTTCGAATTCAATTTTTGCGCACAATGCATGCGTCAAACAATGACACTTGAACTTTCAAGGGTCTTCTTTGCCTTTTGCCTTGCCCCAGTGTGGGGGATGATCACCAACTGGGTTTAATGTGAAATGAATTCATAGGCTCAAATGGGCTATGCAATGGATAAAAGTGTGTACGGTAGAGAAAGAACTGCTCTTCGTCATTCTAAGGCACTTAAATTACCACATGAATTCAATGTAATAGCATGACTAGAAGATTGATGCAAGTGAGAGCAAGAAAATTTCAATCCATTTTCTTCACCTTATGGTGCTGTCTTACCCTCCAGTTTGCCCCAATGTGGGGTGGTTCTTGACAGGGGTAATTTGAAAAGAATTTCCATAAGTGTATGGAGCTCAAAGGAGTTAAGCAATGGATCACCTGTAGTGTTTGGGATAGAGAAATAAACTGCCCCTCATCATTTCGGTCATCGTACCTTTTGCGAGAGAACTCTTTACCTTGTAGATATGGAACTTCCTACACTCATCTCACAAGTGTATAAGTAGGGGATTGTGTATAGGATAAGGTTTGCCTTTCATCATGCGACACGTCTCATTCAGCATTCTTAAGCATTGATGTCACTCCATTAAATTGTCTATCTTGACAAATCTCCACATGAAATTGGTGAGCTAAATCAATATGAAAATTTTCTTTTCAAAAGAGTTCATCAACTTTAAGCATAAAAAGCGTTTGTGACTTCAAACAAACAATTTACCATACTAAAAAATTCTCTCATAAGTATGAAAAACATGATTGCAAGCATTCATTCAATGAATTGTCCCACGAAGGGATTTGTCTCAGCAATGGGTGTCCTTGGATTGCCCCTATCAAGGGAACAAACACACAAATTGATCAATCGGTGATGAAAATCCGATCTTTGATTTGATGAAATCTTGCTTTTGCCCCTGCACAAAACAACGTGCATGAATAGGATATTATGCATCATCAAAGTAAATTCAAATTGCGTAACCATTTTGGCTCGGATCGAGATTTTGTCTCAGTCATGTCACTACTAGAATCCATAGTGTCCCAATTTGTCATCCGATGTGCCTTTTCAGATGCTTTCTTATCGGGTCAAGAAAGTAATGCTCTGAAACATAAAGTAAATGAGTCAGAAAATTAAAGAAGGCTAATCTAACGCATGCTTTAGGAAATGGCTTGAAAAATGATTTTTTTATTCTTTTTTTTTTGGAATTTTCTTGGATGAGGAAACATGAAGAAGCCCGAGTCCTCGAATTCTCCTAGGATGATATTTTCTTTTCATTGTTGGATATTGTCACCGGGCTAGTTTGGTGTACCCCATCATGTCCTCAAAACAAAACTTGTAATTCTTTGATATTCATCAATCAAATTACATTTATTAGAATGTGATGCTCAAGCACAGAAGAAATTGAAATCAATCCCTAAAAGCGACAAGAATTCCCACGCAGGGAAGGTGCATGCCCCTAATTAAATGAGGAAATCGAACTACTTAGGACCATGAATCATGTGTACTTGAATTCTTCACCCTTCTTGATCTTGTAATGCAAACCCTTCAGGTCAGATATTCTTCCATCTAGATATGTCGCTACCCTCTTCATGATGGCATCAAATTTGACTACCTCAGGAAAATGAGAAGATTCAAAAGGTCTTCTTGGCTCTCTTCTTGGAGTCGCAATTTCTCACTAAAGATAGATTGCAGCATTTTTGCTTGACGAGATAAGCTCTTTTTGATCCGTCATTTTAACTCTCGATTGTGAACGGATGGGTGAGCGAGATCATTCCATAATCACCTAATTCAAATGAACGGGAACATGTAAGCATGGGGGTAAATAGAAAGTCGATCCATGACAATCTAATCGATTTTTCCATTTTTTTTATTTATTCATGAAAAGTTCTTACAAGAAGGGCATTTCCTAAAAATGGACTAGGAAAATAAAGCTAGACACCCTAACAAGACCAAATTTCCTAAACATGAATTGAAAACAAATTCTCCAAAGTTTTTTTGGCAAATGATTCATTGCATGGCAATTTTCTCATTTCATTTCTAATTGACAAATGAATTAGATTAAATGACTAACCTAGATTGTCATGGATGGACAAAAAGTAAATTGCATAGTATAGGGATAGAGGACTTACTTCGCCAAGGAAAATCAATGGCAATCACATAGACATGCGCATGGTAAGTGGCTCGATTTCTACTCTATAAGGCTTATCAAAGTGGAGCCACAAGGATGATCGGACTAGCCACGGGCTTGTGGACTATGTCGGGTCCTCATGACTCCGGCTTGGTCAAAGAGCCGACCGGGTCGCGAGCATGCGGACCGAGGTGGGTACTCTTGACACCATGAAAGAAACCGGGATTGAGATGGGCGACTCGTACCGCGAGCATGCGGTCGGAGTGGTATCCATTTCAATACCATCCTAAATGATCCTATGCGGCCCAGTCCCGGCGGGTTGTGCGTGCAATAGTGTAGTGCAAATGCAAGACAACAGTTCATATCAAGCAACACTTCGTATATGAAAATAAACCATACATTCCTACACCTCCCTGCAAAACAAAGGTCAGCAAACACTTCCCCTTATACCTCCCATTCTGCAAGAACATTTAACACCTTAAATATTAGGGCGTACCTGGAATCCTCGTTGCCAAACAAAACATTTTTAAAAGAAAAGAAAAATTGGCCTAAGTCCACTAAGAGTTTTAACTCAAGTCCCAGTAGTCGCCAGTTTGTCGCGACCAATTTTTCGGGTGTGAACCACCTAGGGTTTGGCTAATGGATTGTTAAGCCTAGACTTAACTCAGGCTCTCCCAAGCCCATACCAATTCGCGACTTAGGTTCAAGTTCTTAACATACAAATGATTTTCAATCAGGAGTCGCCACTAATCTATTTTTTGGTGGGTCGATTAGAAACCCAAATAAAGTAACAGGAGATTCACTTTATTTCTACGAACCAGAGATTTGTGAGTTCGGGGACTTGGTTACGTTAGATTTCTCTAACGCCCTTTCGGTACCTTTCTCTTTATTTTGAAAAATGTTTGGCAAGCAACTTGAATTGATTTTAATATTATTTCCCTAACATGTGAGGCGATCATGCGGGTGCGCAAACCACCAATTTAACATCCAAGAAAGCAATGAATAAATTGCAGGACTTACCTCGTAACAACGAAAGCATCTGCGTTGTTAGTTTAGAATTCACATCAACAATCCTAAATATGATTTCTAATTAACACGCAATTTCTCTTTTTGTTTTCATTTATTTAATGATAATCATGCAATGCATGCTACTAATCCAAGATGATATGACATGGCAATATGACTTAGCTATATGACCTAAGCAATATGACATAACTAAGCATGTAGTCTATCCTAAGCATGAGATGATTTATTCTAAATAATTTTTTTGCATTTTCTATGAGATTCAAAATTAAAGAAATGCAACATTTAAATATGCAATCTAATGACTGACAATTTCTAATTAAATGGACCTAACAAAAATCACTAAATGACGTGCATTGTATGAACATAATTCTACATGACGTACACATGGTTTTTATTCTAAATAAGCATGCAATTTATTCTAATATGCAATGACGTGTAAAGAATGTCCTAATTCTACATGACATATGCATGATGACCTTTTTTGTGTTTTTGTTTTATTAATTTCGAAACTAATAATTGTCAAATAATTAAACATGCAATCCGAGTTAAAAATCTAACAACCTAAATTGATTGATTTGATTTTTGATTTCTTTGCTTTTTTAAATTCCTATTCTAAATATGCAAACCTTAAACCTACACTTTTTGGATTTTTTTTTTACGAAAACAAAATTAACTTAAATGGCGTGACAGCAAATCAGAGCAAGATTGATATCCAAATTGACGAGCCATATCTCGCGCATGAGACCGGGTTGGCCAATTTTAAAATAAAATCGCGAATCATATCTCGAGCGTGAGATCGGATTGGCGATTTTTCCGTGCGATTGCGAGTCGTATTTCGAGCGTGAAATCGGACTATCAATCATATGCACGTTGCGAAATTAGGAAGATTTCCTAATTTAGAAGGCTACTCGAGATTTCACATATCTTAGCATATCGGAAATTTCCATCATGAGCATCAACGAATTTATCAAATAAGGAAACGGAATTTTCAAAATCAAAATAGATAAGATTTTTACCTAATTCGAATATTGGCTTCCGAATTCCGATCCTCAAACGCTACTCACGACCCGCGACCAAGGTTGGCCAGCGGTGTACTCGCAGTCACGAGACCCGAAGTCTGTTCTCTATTCTTCCACTAAAAAAATATCTCCACACGTCTAAATTCTTCATGAGCTCCTGGCCTAAAATTAATCTTCTTCTTGCATGAAGTGAAACCACAAGCTGTAAGTACGAGACAAAACTCAACAGAAGACAAATTCACCGCTTGCACTTATTTGACCAAATTGTGATCCCTTTCCACCTGCGGCAACTTTATCCTCTTTTCGGAACACGTGAGACGCCACGGTTTTGTTGCTGGACATAGACAAAGACACCGGTAAACCTGCAAAAACAGAGAATAGTAATTCGCGGGGCTTGGCTCAGCAATTTGTGGTGCTGCTGGCGTGGTCGTTGGACTCGACAGCAAGGGCGATCGGAGTCACGGATGCTGCAGCGGCGTCACTTGGAGAGGGCTCGGAGCGGCGCGCAAGGGTTTGGGGGAACTCGCGTGGTGCGACAATATGGCGAAGGACCAGCATGGTAACTGATGAGGACGTCACTGGAAACTTGGCAATAAATTTTAATCAACGAGATTTGATATTTATTCCCTGATCACTCTCCGTGAAGCCTCTTGGGATTTGTTAATACTCGAATGTGGGGGTCTTTCCTTGGCATTTTCTACAATGACGAGGATGTGGGCAGAACCTGAAAAAAATTAAGAAAAGAATATTAGTGGAATGCAAATATGTGATATTGATGAAAGATCGGCTTCCCTTTCTTGTCTTTTTGCAAAAAAAGCTTCCTCTGTCTCTCTCGCCTTGGATCACTCCAGACAAAGAGCGCCGCTTCAAAGGCTTTTTTTTTATGCTTTTGGTTGCTCTCTTTTCCTCTCTGGATCGTCTCTTAAGAAGTGATTGCGCGCCAATCGTGAATCTTCCGATGAAGTCGACCCAGACCAGCCACGAAATTTTGATCTCACTGCGTCGGTGATTGAACTTTGCTGAGGATTGCTCGCTGGACTAAGAACTCGCCTGGAATTGCTGAGCATCGGGCTCATGACATGTCTGGACAGCAGCTTCGTTGTCAAGTTTGGAGTGATGCTGGCGGAGGACGGCTGTGCGTTGGTGCTACTGTCACGGCAGGGTTGTAGCAGATCGGGACAGCAGCTTCGCGGGGCTGGTGGAGCGGATCGGCACAGCAGCGGCCTCGCAGGCGAAGCGGAGACGAGGCGCGACGGAGCAGGGGGTTGCTGCTGCGTCGCGATCGAAGATGGAGGCTGGTGTCAGTTGCAGGTGAGATTGAAACGGCTGAAGCAGGGGCGAGCGTTCAGGTGCAGAGCTGGCGAGGAAGGCCCGGGATCCGCTGCAGGACGCGGCAGTGCGGCGGTGATGAATCGGCGACGAAACAGGGGAGCCCGGGACGGAGCAGGGGTGTCGGGTCGTCGGTTCTGCTGCCGGCGTTGGGTGAAGGCGCGGTGCGGTGCGACGGCGCAGCGCTGGTCGCTCAGGTGAAGGTGAAGCCCGGACGGCTGCAGTGCTCGACGAAGCTGCTGCGCGAGGAAGAAGAAGACCCTGTTTTCTTCTTCGTTTTTTCTTTTCTTTTTCCTGCTCTGCTGCACGTCTCTCTCTCTGTCGTCACTGTTCTTGCTGCACTTTTTTCACTTTTTTCAGCAAAAGCCAGACCCTTTGACTCTTACAAAACCCTAAAAGCGAGGAGAATTTCTCTTTTCAGCTCTGTTTCTTTTTGCCGAGCAAGACGAAGAAAACCATCAATGTGGCCGTGTCTTTCTATTGTGTGGCCTCCATCAAACCTTACGCATTTAATTTATTTATAGGCCACGGTTAGGGTTTTAATTTTTCCAAATCCGTATCCACGAAAATTCCTTTTTCCAAATGCAATATTTGCTTTTGATACGATTTAGGATTGCAAAAGGATTCTTCCAAAATTTGAAATCTCACACAAATCAATCCGTAAAATATTTCCGAGGATACGGGCTTGGGCCTATTTACTCCCTTCGTGGGCTTAGTCTAATTGTCAAATTAATATTCTGAACCATCAATTTGAACCCATTTGTCACTGGCCCAATGTAAATGCAAATTAAAATGGATGCACCTAAAACTATATGCTATGCAATTAATTAATTAACTAATATTTTTTTAGGGGTTAAAATTAATCCCTAATTTTTTAATGCAACTAATAATTAAAAGGGTCACCAAAATTTAGGTGTCCAGTGCCCCTCTTTGAAGGTGAGCTCGCAGAGGTTGACTTCAAAGATAAATTGAGACCTAAATTTTGATCATGCACATGTAATGAATGATATTTTTGTTGGAACATGAATTCCATTTTTAATGCAACTTATATGATGCATGGAAATGCTAATGCAAATGATAGATGAACCTACCTGGAAATAACTTACCTTCGAGGAGGATAGAGTAATTCGAGGTAGTGGGTGTTACTTGTCCAGGACCGTACCATTCTACGGTCGCCTAGAATAGTAACATGACTTTGTGAAGATCTTGCTTTCCCAGGACCCGTACCATTCTACTGGTCGCCCGGTATGACAGAAATGAGCTGCTTTCTCGGGACCCGTACCATTCTACGGTCGCCTAATACGGCAGAAATGTTTTGTAGGAACTGCTTTCCCAGGACCCGTACCATTCTACGGTCGCCTAGTACGGCAGAAATGTTTTGTAAGGAAATGCTTTCCCAGGACCCGTACCATTCTACGGTCGCCCCAAGACGGCAGAAATGTTTTGAAGGAACTGCTTTCCCGGGACCCGTACCATTCTACGGTCGCCTAGTATAGCAGAAAGGTTTTGTCTAGGGCCCGTACCATTCTACGGTCGCCTAAACAGGGATTCATTTTCCAGGACCCGTACCATTCTACGATCGCCTGAATAAGGAATAGGTGTTGTCAAGGACCCGTACCATTCTACGGTCGCCTCAACGAAGAAAATTATTTTTCAGGACCCGTACCATTCTACGGTCGCCTGAATGAAGAAATTGCTTTTCCAGGACCCGTACCATTCTACGGTCGCCCTTTGTTAGAGCAATAAATGTTGTCTAGGACCCGTACCATTCTACGGTCGCCTAGATTGAGGTTTTGCTTGGCTAGGACCCGAACCATTCTTCGGTCGCCCAACCTTGTGACAGAAATCATCCGACCGGGACCCGAACCATTCTTCGGTCGCCTTAATCAGATTGAATGCGGAGGAAAAATCTTGGGGGACAACTCCATTGAGTGTCGGTGTAAAGGACTACGGGCTACGAAAGCACGCCGGGTTGATAAAAGAAATCCTGGCTACGGAAGCACGCTGGTTCGATAAAATTGGACAGCTTGACCAAGTCAAGTGTCGATGCACTTGAGAGAGAATACCGGCATAATGACAAGTATTTTAGAGTATGGTAGAGATATACTTACCTGGTGATATCTCTGATTCTTGGGGATATGTCTTTTGAAATTTAGATATCCTGTGGAGGTCTTTCACCTCATGATGGAGGTTTCTCATCCCCTAATATCATGAAACATTCTGAAAGGAACTTGAATTACCTATCAGGCATAATTTAGAGCAAAAACTGATATGGATTCATCAAAGAGATAGACAATCCGAGCTATTCTAGAATGCACATTTCAAAATTCAATGAGGTTTTCATCAACTTAATCGGGGTTCATGCATAATGACCTTTGCATCACCCAAATTTCCACTTTGGAGAAAATTATCATTCAGGACAATCTTCACTCATAACATGGATTTCCTAAGAATACCAAATGAGAGACCTTCAGTTAGAAAGGACTTTCACTCACTCTCATTTAGAGGCTATTTTATGAGAATCACTCCATCTCACTGTCATCATACCAACAAGGGTCCGAGTATTCTCGCAAGCGGTACGACCTTACCAATCTGAGAGGTCTTTAACAAGGACCGTAATGTGGGCTTGGTCAACGGTTTAACAAAGGGACTCTTTGAGTCAAGGCAATTGAAAGAACAATTTTGTAATCATCTCCGGGTTTACAAGTCAAGAACCCTGCAAAATGAGAAAGATATAATCTTGCTCGCACTTCTTCGAGCGATGCTTATAAACATATGAACTCCTACGTTAATTCAAATGCCCTAATCTGAAGAGACTTTGTAAGGGACGTAACGTAGGCTGGGTTCATGGGTTGAGACATGAAAGGATCATTAGGCTCAAAATGTGTGTAAAATGTGAGAGTTGATGATCATCTTGGCATTGCCACTAGTTTTCTTTTTCACCATCGGGGATTGTCTTCATGAAGTGCCCCATTGATTGTAAAAACTCAGCATTTGAGTTCTTTGACTATTGCTCCATTGGGATTCAATTCTTGTAATTGACAGTCACCTTATCTTCACTCTCTTTTTCATCTATGGGCATTGGCCTTGCTTCTACTAGACACGCCGCTTTTTCATGCCTCTAGTTCTTATTCATTTTTTTCACTTCTTTTCACGGGCATTGGCCTTACTTTTACCAGGCACACTGCTTTTTCATGCCCCTTAGTTTTATTTCGAATTCAATTTTGCGCACAATGCATGCGTCAAACAATGACACTTGAACTTTCAAGGGTCTTCTTTGCCTTTTGCCTTGCCCGGTGTGGGGGATGATCACCAACTGGGTTTAATGTGAAATGAATTCATAGGCTCAAATGGGCTATGCAATGGATAAAAGTGTGTACGGTAGAGAAAGAACTGCTCTTCGTCATTCTAAGGCACTTAAATTACCACATGAATTCAATGTAATAGCATGACTAGAAGATTGATGCAAGTGAGAGCAAGAAAATTTCAATCCATTTTCTTCACCTTATGGTGCTGTCTTACCCTCCCGGTTGCCCCAATGTGGGGTGGTTCTTGACAGGGGTAATTTGAAAAGAATTTCCATAAGTGTATGGAGCTCAAAGGAGTTAAGCAATGGATCACCTGTAGTGTTTGGGATAGAGAAATAAACTGCCCCTCATCATTTCGGTCATCGTACCTTTTGCGAGAGAACTCTTTACCTTGTAGATATGGAACTTCCTACACTCATCTCACAAGTGTATAAGTAGGGGATTGTGTATAGGATAAGGTTTGCCTTTCATCATGCGACACGTCTCATTCAGCATTCTTAAGCATTGATGTCACTCCATTAAATTGTCTATCTTGACAAATCTCCACATGAAATTGGTGAGCTAAATCAATATGAAAATTTTCTTTTCAAAAGAGTTCATCAACTTTAAGCATAAAAAGCGTTTGTGACTTCAAACAAACAATTTACCATACTAAAAAATTCTCTCATAAGTATGAAAAACATGATTGCAAGCATTCATTCAATGAATTGTCCCACGAAGGGACTGTCTCAGCAATGGGTGTCCTTGGATTGCCCCTATCAAAAGGGAACAAACACACAAATTGATCAATCGGTGATGAAAATCCGATCTTTGATTTGATGAAATCTTGCTTTTGCCCCTGCACAAAACAACGTGCATGAATAGGATATTATGCATCATCAAAGTAAATTCAAATTGCGTAACCATTTTGGCTCGGATCGAGATTTTGTCTCAGTCATGTCACTACTAGAATCCATAGTGTCCCAATTTGTCATCTGATGTGCCTTTTTCAGATGCTTTCTTATCGGGTCAAGAAAGTAATGCTCTGAAACATAAAGTAAATGAGTCAGAAAATTAAAGAAGGCTAATCTAACGCATGCTTTAGGAAATGGCTTGAAAAATGATTTTTTTTATTCTTTTTTTTGGAATTTTCTTGGATGAGGAAACATGAAGAAGCCCAGTCCTCAGAATTCTCCTAGGATGATATTTTCTTTTCATTGTTGGATATTGTCACCGGGCTAGTTTGGTGTACCCCATCATGTCCTCAAAACAAAACTTGTAATTCTTTGATATTCATCAATCAAATTACATTTATTAGAATGTGATGCTCAAGCACAGAAGAAATTGAAATCAATCCCTAAAAAGCGACAAGAATTCCCACGCAAGGGAAGGTGCATGCCCCTAATTAAATGAGGAAATCGAACTACTTAGGACCATGAATCATGTGTACTTGAATTCTTCACCCTTCTTGATCTTGTAATGCAAACCCTTCAGTCAGATATTCTTCCATCTAGATATGTCGCTACCCTCTTCATGATGGCATCAAATTTGACTACCTCAGGAAAATGAGAAGATTCAAAAGGTCTTCTTGGCTCTCTTCTTGGAGTCGCAATTTCTCACTAAAGATAGATTGCAGCATTTTTGCTTGACGAGATAAGCTCTTTTTGATCCGTCATTTTAACTCTCGATTGTGAACGGATGGGTGAGCGAGATCATTCCATAATCACCTAATTCAAATGAACGGGAACATGTAAGCATGGGGGTAAATAGAAAGTCGATCCATGACAATGATCTAATCGATTTTTCCATTTTTTTTATTTATTCATGAAAAGTTCTTACAAGAAGGGCATTTCCTAAAAATGGACTAGGAAAATAAAGCTAGACACCCTAACAAGACCAAATTTCCTAAACATGAATTGAAAACAAATTCTCCAAAGTTTTTTTGGCAAATGATTCATTGCATGGCAATTTTCTCATTTCATTTCTAATTGACAAATGAATTAGATTAAATGACTAACCTAGATTGTCATGGATGGACAAAAAGTAAATTGCATAGTATAGGGATAGAGGACTTACTTCGCCAAGGAAAATCAATGGCAATCACATAGACATGCGCATGGTAAGTGGCTCGATTTCTACTCTATAAGGCTTATCAAAGTGGAGCCACAAGGATGATCGGACTAGCCACGGGCTTGTGGACTATGTCGGGTCCTCATGACTCCGGCTTGGTCAAAGAGCCGACCCGGGTCGCGAGCATGCGGACCGAGGTGGGTACTCTTGACACCATGAAAGAAACTTCGGGATTGAGATGGGCGACTCGTACCGCGAGCATGCGGTCGGAGTGGTATCCATTTCAATACCATCCTAAATGATCCTATGCGGCCCAGGTCCGGCGGCGGGTTGTGCGTGCAATAGTGTAGTGCAAATGCAAGACAACAGTTCATATCAAGCAACACTTCGTATATGAAAATAAACCATACATTCCTACACCTCCCTGCAAAACAAAGGTCAGCAAACACTTCCCCTTATACCTCCCATTCTGCAAGAACATTTAACACCTTAAATATTAGGGGCGTACCTGGAATCCTCGTTGCCAAACAAAACATTTTTTAAAAGAAAAGAAAAATTGGCCTAAGTCCACTAAGAGTTTTAACTCAAGTCTCTAGTGGAGTCGCCAAGCTATCGCGACCTAAATTTCGAGTGAACCACCTAAAATTAGGCTAATGGATTGCTAAGTCTAGACTTAGCTTGAGCTCTCCCAAGCTCATACCAATTCGCGACTTAGGTTCAAGTTCTTAACATACAAATGATTTTCAATCAGGAGTCGCCACTAATCTATTTTTTGGTGGGTCGATTAGAAACCCAAATAAAGTAACAGGAGATTCACTTTATTTCTACGAACCAGAGATTTGTGAGTTCGGGGACTTGGTTACGTTAGATTTCTCTAACGCCCTTTCGGTACCTTTCTCTTTTATTTTGAAAAATGTTTGGCAAGCAACTTGAATTGATTTTAATATTATTTCCCTAACATGTGAGGCGATCATGCGGGTGCGCAAACCACCAATTTAACATCCAAGAAAGCAATGAATAAATTGCAGGACTTACCTCGTAACAACGAAAGCATCTGCGTTGTTAGTTTAGAATTCACATCAACAATCCTAAATATGATTTCTAATTAACACGCAATTTCTCTTTTTGTTTTCATTTATTTAATGATAATCATGCAATGCATGCTACTAATCCAAGATGATATGACATGGCAATATGACTTAGCTATATGACCTAAGCAATATGACATAACTAAGCATGTAGTCTATCCTAAGCATGAGATGATTTATTCTAAATAATTTTTTTGCATTTTCTATGAGCTTCAAAATTAAAGAAATGCAACATTTAAATATGCAATCTAATGACTGACAATTTCTAATTAAATGGACCTAACAAAAATCACTAAATGACGTGCATTGTATGAACATAATTCTACATGACGTACACATGGTTTTTATTCTAAATAAGCATGCAATTTATTCTAATATGCAATGACGTGTAAAGAATGTCCTAATTCTACATGACATATGCATGATGACCTTTTGTGTTTTTGTTTTATTAATTTCGAAACTAATAATTGTCAAATAATTAAACATGCAATCCGAGTTAAAAATCTAAGAACCTAAATTGATTGATTTGATTTTTGATTTCTTTGCTTTTTTAAATTCCTATTCTAAATATGCAAACCCTAAACCTACACTTTTTGGATTTTTTTTTTTACGAAAACAAAATTAACTTAAATGGCGTGACAGCAAATCAGAGCAAGATTGATATCCAAATTGACGAACCATATCTCGCGCATGAGACCGGGTTGGCCAATTTTAAAATAAAATCGCGAATCATATCTCGAGCGTGAGATCGGATTGGCGATTTTTCCGTGCGATTGCGAGTCGTATTTCGAGCGTGAAATCGGACTATCAATCATATGCACGTTGCGAAATTAGGAAGATTTCCTAATTTAGAAGGCTACTCGAGATTTCACATATCTTAGCATATCGGAAATTTCCATCATGAGCATCAACGAATTTATCAAATAAGGAAACGGAATTTTCAAAAATCAAAATAGATAAGATTTTTACCTAATTCGAATATTGGCTTCCGAATTCCGATCCTCAAACGCTACTCACGACCCGCGACCAAGGTTGGCCAGCGGTGTACTCGCAGTCACGAGACCCGAAGTCTGTTCTCTATTCTTCCACTAAAAATATCTCCACACGTCTAAATTCTTCATGAGCTCCTGGCCTAAAATTAATCTTCTTCTTGCATGAAGTGAAACCACAAGCTGTAAGTACGAGACAAAACTCAACAGAAGACAAATTCACCGCTTGCACTTATTTGACCAAATTGTGATCCCTTTCCACCTGCGGCAACTTTATCCTCTTTTCGGAACACGTGAGACGCCACGGTTTTGTTGCTGGACATAGACAAAGACACCGGTAAACCTGCAAAAACAGAGAATAGTAATTCGCGGGGCTTGGCTCAGCAATTTGTGGTGCTGCTGGCGTGGTCGTTGGACTCGACAGCAAGGGCGATCGGAGTCACGGATGCTGCAGCGGCGTCACTTGGAGAGGGCTCGGAGCGGCGCGCAAGGGTTTGGGGGAACTCGCGTGGTGCGACAATATGGCGAAGGACCAGCATGGTAATCGATGAAGACGTCATGGAAACTTGGCAATAAATTTTAATCAACGAGATTTGATATTTATTCCCGATCACTCTCCGTGAAGCCTCTTGGGATTTGTTAATACTCGAATGTGGGGGTCTTTCCTTGGCATTTTCTACAATGACGAGGATATGGGCAGAACCTGAAAAAAATTAAGAAAAGAATATTAGTGGAATGCAAATATGTGATATTGATGAAAGATCGGCTTCCCCTTTCTTGTCTTTTTGCAAAAAAGCTTCCTCTGTCTCTCTCGCCTTGGATCACTCCAGACAAAGAGCGCCGCTTCAAAGGCTTCTTTTTTTTATGCTTTTGGTTGCTCTCTTTTCCTCTCTGGATCGTCTCTTAAGAAGTGATTGCGCGCCAATCGTGAATCTTCCGATGAAGTCGACCCCCAGACCAGCCACGAAATTTTGATCTCACTGCGTCGGTGATTGAACTTTGCTGAGGATTGCTCGCGGACTAAGAACTCGCCTGGAATTGCTGAGCATCGGGCTCATGACATGTCTGGACAGCAGCTTCGTTGTCAAGTTTGGAGTGATGCTGGCGGAGGACGGCTGTGCGTTGGTGCTACTGTCACGGCGGGGTTGTAGCAGATCGGGACAGCAGCTTCGCGGGGCTGGTGGAGCGGATCGGCAACGGCAGCGGCCTCGCGGCGAAGCGGAGCGAGGCGCGACGGAGCAGGGGGTTGCTGCTGCGTCGCGATCGAAGATGGAGGCTGGTGTCGGTTGCGGGTGAGATTGAAACGGCTGAAGCGAGGGCGAGCGTTCAGGTGCAGAGCTGGCGAGGAAGGCCCGGGATCTGCGTCGTCGGGGTTGCTGGCCGTCGGGCCGAGGTCGCTGCAGGACGCGGCAAAGGCGGCGGTGATGAATCGGCGACGAAACAGGGGAGCCCGGACGGAGCAGGGTGTCGGGTCGTCGGTTCTGCTGCCGGCGTTGGGTGGCGCGGTGCGGTGCGACGGCGCAGCGCTGGTCGCTCAGTGAAGGTGAAGCCCGGACGGCTGCGGTGCTCGACGAAGCTGCTGCGCGAGGAAGAAGAAGACCCTGTTTTCTTCTTCGTTTTTTCTTTCTTTTTCCTGCTCTGCTGCACGTCTCTCTCTCTGTCGTCACTGTTCTTGCTGCACTTTTTTCACTTTTTTCAGCAAAAGCCAGACCCTTTGACTCTTACAAAACCCTAAAAGCGAGGGAGAATTTCTCTTTTCAGCTTCTGTTTCTTTTTGCCGAGCAAGACGAAGAAAACCATCAATGTGGCCGTGTCTTTCTATTGTGTGGCCTCCATCAAACCTTACGCATTTAATTTATTTATAGGCCACGGTTAGGGTTTTAATTTTTCCAAATCCGTATCCACGAAAATTCCTTTTTCCAAATGCAATATTTGCTTTTGATACGATTTAGGATTGCAAAAGGATTCTTCCAAAATTTGAAATCTCACACAAATCAATCCGTAAAATATTTCCGAGGATACGGGCTTGGGCCTATTTACTCCCTTCGTGGGCTTAGTCTAATTGTCAAATTAATATTCTGAACCATCAATTTGAACCCATTTGTCACTGGCCCAATGTAAATGCAAATTAAAATGGATGCACCTAAAACTATATGCTATGCAATTAATTAATTAACTAATATTTTTTAGGGGTTAAAATTAATCCCTAATTTTTTAATGCAACTAATAATTAAAAGGGTCACCAAAATTTAGGTGTCAACAGCTGCCCCTCTTTGAAGGTGAGCTCGCAGAGGTTGACTTCAAAGATAAATTGAGACCTAAATTTTGATCATGCACATGTAATGAATGATATTTTGTTGGAACATGAATTCCATTTTTAATGCAACTTATATGATGCATGGAAATGCTAATGCAAATGATAGATGAACCTACCTGAAATAACTTACCTTCGAGGAGGATAGAGTAATTCGAGGTAGTGGGTGTTACTTGTCCAGGACCCGTACCATTCTACGGTCGCCTAGAATAGTAACATGACTTTGTGAAGATGCTGCTTTCCCAGGACCCGTACCATTCTACGGTCGCCCAGTATGACAGAAATGAGCTGCTTTCTCAGGACCCGTACCATTCTACGGTCGCCTAATACGGCAGAAATGTTTTGTAAGGAACTGCTTTCCCAGGACCCGTACCATTCTACGGTCGCCTAGTACGGCAGAAATGTTTTGTAAGGAAATGCTTTCCCAGGACCCGTACCATTCTACGGTCGCCCAGTACGGCAGAAATGTTTTGTAAGGAACTGCTTTCCCAGGACCCGTACCATTCTACGGTCGCCTAGTATAGCAGAAAGGTTTTGTCTAGGGCCCGTACCATTCTACGGTCGCCTAAACAGGGATTCATTTTCCAGGACCCGTACCATTCTACGATCGCCTGAATAAGGAATAGGTGTTGTCAAGGACCCGTACCATTCTACGGTCGCCTCAACGAAGAAAATTATTTTTCCAGGACCCGTACCATTCTACGGTCGCCTGAATGAAGAAATTGCTTTTCCAGGACCCGTACCATTCTACGGTCGCCTGTTAGAGCAATAAATGTTGTCTAGGACCCGTACCATTCTACGGTCGCCTAGATTGAGGTTTTGCTTGGCTAGGACCCGAACCATTCTTCGGTCGCCCAACCTTGTGACAGAAATCATCCGACCAGGACCCGAACCATTCTTCGGTCGCCTTAATCAGATTGAATCTGGAGGAAAAATCTTTGGGGGACAACTCCATTGAGTGTCGGTGTAAAGGACTCTGGGCTACGAAAGCACGCCAGGTTGATAAAAGAAATCCTGGCTACGGAAGCACGCTGGTTCGATAAAATTGGACAGCTTGACCAAGTCAAGTGTCGATGCACTTGAGAGAGAATACCGGCATAATGACAAGTATTTTAGAGTATGGTAGAGATATACTTACCTGGTGATATCTCGATTCTTGGGGATATGTCTTTTGAAATTTAGATATCTGTGGAGGTCTTTCACCTCATGATGGAGGTTTCTCATCCCCTAATATCATGAAACATTACGAAAGGAACTTGAATTACCTATCGGCATAATTTAGAGCAAAACTGATATGGATTCATCAAAGAGATAGACAATCCGAGCTATTCTAGAATGCACATTTCAAAATTCAATGAGGTTTTCATCAACTTAATCGGGGTTCATGCATAATGACCTTTGCATCACCCAAATTTCCCTGGAGAAAATTATCATTCAGGACAATCTTCACTCATAACATGGATTTCCTAAGAATACCAAATGAGAGACCTTCGTTAGAAAGGACTTTCACTCACTCTCATTTAGAGGCTATTTTATGAGAATCACTCCATCTCACTGTCATCATACCAACAAGGGTCCGAGTATTCTAGAAGCGGTACGACCTTACCAATCCGAGAGGTCTTTAACAAGGACCGTAATGTGGGCTTGGTCAACGGTTTAACAAAGGGACTCTTTGAGTCAAGGCAATTGAAAGAACAATTTTGTAATCATCTCCGGGTTTACAAGTCAAGAACCCTGCAAAATGAGAAAGATATAATCTTGCTCGCACTTCTTCGAGCGATGCTTATAAACATATGAACTCCTACGTTAATTCAAATGCCCTAATCTGAAGAGACTTTGTAAGGGACGTAACGTAGGCTGGGTTCATGGGTTGAGACATGAAAGGATCATTAGGCTCAAAATGTGTGTAAAATGTGAGAGTTGATGATCATCTTGGCATTGCCACTAGTTTTCTTTTTCACCATCGGGGATTGTCTTCATGAAGTGCCCCATTGATTGTAAAAACTCAGCATTTGAGTTCTTTGACTATTGCTCCATTGGGATTCAATTCTTGTAATTGACAGTCACCTTATCTTCACTCTCTTTTTCATCTATGGGCATTGGCCTTGCTTCTACTAGACACGCCGCTTTTTCATGCCTCTAGTTCTTATTCATTTTTTTCACTTCTTTTCACGGGCATTGGCCTTACTTTTACCAGGCACACTGCTTTTTCATGCCCCTTAGTTTTATTTCGAATTCAATTTTTGCGCACAATGCATGCGTCAAACAATGACACTTGAACTTTCAAGGGTCTTCTTTGCCTTTTGCCTTGCCCCGGTGGGGGATGATCACCAACTGGGTTTAATGTGAAATGAATTCATAGGCTCAAATGGGCTATGCAATGGATAAAAGTGTGTACGGTAGAGAAAGAACTGCTCTTCGTCATTCTAAGGCACTTAAATTACCACATGAATTCAATGTAATAGCATGACTAGAAGATTGATGCAAGTGAGAGCAAGAAAATTTCAATCCATTTTCTTCACCTTATGGTGCTGTCTTACCCTCAGTTTGCCCCAATGTGGGGTGGTTCTTGACAGGGTAATTTGAAAAGAATTTCCATAAGTGTATGGAGCTCAAAGGAGTTAAGCAATGGATCACCTGTAGTGTTTGGGATAGAGAAATAAACTGCCCCTCATCATTTCGGTCATCGTACCTTTTGCGAGAGAACTCTTTACCTTGTAGATATGGAACTTCCTACACTCATCTCACAAGTGTATAAGTAGGGGATTGTGTATAGGATAAGGTTTGCCTTTCATCATACTGACACGTCTCATTCAGCATTCTTAAGCATTGATGTCACTCCATTAAATTGTCTATCTTGACAAATCTCCACATGAAATTGGTGAGCTAAATCAATATGAAAATTTTCTTTTCAAAAGAGTTCATCAACTTTAAGCATAAAAAGCGTTTGTGACTTCAAACAAACAATTTACCATACTAAAAAATTCTCTCATAAGTATGAAAAACATGATTGCAAGCATTCATTCAATGAATTGTCCCACGAAGGGACTGTCTCAGCAATGGGTGTCCTTGGATTGCCCCTATCAAAAGGGAACAAACACACAAATTGATCAATCGGTGATGAAAATCCGATCTTTGATTTGATGAAATCTTGCTTTTGCCCCTGCACAAAACAACGTGCATGAATAGGATATTATGCATCATCAAAGTAAATTCAAATTGCGTAACCATTTTGGCTCGGATCGAGATTTTGTCTCGGTCATGTCACTACTAGAATCCATAGTGTCCCAATTTGTCATCGATGTGCCTTTTTCAGATGCTTTCTTATCGGGTCAAGAAAGTAATGCTCTGAAACATAAAGTAAATGAGTCAGAAAATTAAAGAAGGCTAATCTAACGCATGCTTTAGGAAATGGCTTGAAAAATGATTTTTTATTCTTTTTTGGAATTTTCTTGGATGAGGAAACATGAAGAAGCCCAGTCCTCAGAATTCTCCTAGGATGATATTTTCTTTTCATTGTTGGATATTGTCACCGGGCTAGTTTGGTGTACCCCATCATGTCCTCAAAACAAAACTTGTAATTCTTTGATATTCATCAATCAAATTACATTTATTAGAATGTGATGCTCAAGCACAGAAGAAATTGAAATCAATCCCTAAAAAAGCGACAAGAATTCCCACGCAGGAAGGTGCATGCCCCTAATTAAATGAGGAAATCGAACTACTTAGGACCATGAATCATGTGTACTTGAATTCTTCACCCTTCTTGATCTTGTAATGCAAACCCTTCAGGTCAGATATTCTTCCATCTAGATATGTCGCTACCCTCTTCATGATGGCATCAAATTTGACTACCTCAGGAAAATGAGAAGATTCAAAAGGTCTTCTTGGCTCTCTTCTTGGAGTCGCAATTTCTCACTAAAGATAGATTGCAGCATTTTTGCTTGACGAGATAAGCTCTTTTTGATCCGTCATTTTAACTCTCGATTGTGAACGGATGGGTGAGCGAGATCATTCCATAATCACCTAATTCAAATGAACGGGAACATGTAAGCATGGGGGTAAATAGAAAGTCGATCCATGACAATGATCTAATCGATTTTTCCATTTTTTTTTTATTTATTCATGAAAAGTTCTTACAAGAAGGGCATTTCCTAAAAATGGACTAGGAAAATAAAGCTAGACACCTAACAAGACCAAATTTCCTAAACATGAATTGAAAACAAATTCTCCAAAGTTTTTTTTGGCAAATGATTCATTGCATGGCAATTTTCTCATTTCATTTCTAATTGACAAATGAATTAGATTAAATGACTAACCTAGATTGTCATGGATGGACAAAAAGTAAATTGCATAGTATAGGGATAGAGGACTTACTTCGCCAAGGAAAATCAATGGCAATCACATAGACATGCGCATGGTAAGTGGCTCGATTTCTACTCTATAAGGCTTATCAAAGTGGAGCCACAAGGATGATCGGACTAGCCACGGGCTTGTGGACTATGTCGG
The DNA here is from genome assembly GCF_016545825.1 of Eucalyptus grandis. Taxonomy (NCBI): domain Eukaryota; kingdom Viridiplantae; phylum Streptophyta; class Magnoliopsida; order Myrtales; family Myrtaceae; genus Eucalyptus; species Eucalyptus grandis. The sequence continues at coordinate 12,984,205 of NC_052618.1, read as the reverse complement.
GTCCTCATGACTCCGGCTTGGTCAAAGAGCCGACCCGGGTCGCGAGCATGCGGACCGAGGTGGGTACTCTTGACACCATGAAAGAAACCGGGATTGAGATGGGCGACTCGTACCGCGAGCATGCGGTCGGAGTGGTATCCATTTCAATACCATCCTAAATGATCCTATGCGGCCCGGAGTCCGGCGGCGGGTTGTGCGTGCAATAGTGTAGTGCAAATGCAAGACAACAGTTCATATCAAGCAACACTTCGTATATGAAAATAAACCATACATTCCTACACCTCCCTGCAAAACAAAGGTCAGCAAACACTTCCCTTATACCTCCCATTCTGCAAGAACATTTAACACCTTAAATATTAGGGGCGTACCTGGAATCCTCGTTGCCAAACAAAACATTTTTTAAAAGAAAAGAAAAATTGGCCTAAGTCCACTAAGAGTTTTAACTCAAGTCCCCAGCGGAGTCGCCAAGCTGTCGCGACCAATTTTTCGGGTGTGAACCACCTAGGGTTTGGCTAATGGATTGTTAAGCCTAGACTTAACTCAGGCTCTCCCAAGCCCATACCAATTCGCGACTTAGGTTCAAGTTCTTAACATACAAATGATTTTCAATCAGGAGTCGCCACTAATCTATTTTTGGTGGGTCGATTAGAAACCCAAATAAAGTAACAGGAGATTCACTTTATTTCTACGAACCAGAGATTTGTGAGTTCGGGGACTTGGTTACGTTAGATTTCTCTAACGCCCTTTCGGTACCTTTCTCTTTTATTTTGAAAAATGTTTGGCAAGCAACTTGAATTGATTTTAATATTATTTCCCTAACATGTGAGGCGATCATGCGGGTGCGCAAACCACCAATTTAACATCCAAGAAAGCAATGAATAAATTGCAGGACTTACCTCGTAACAACGAAGCAGCATCTGCGTTGTTAGTTTAGAATTCACATCAACAATCCTAAATATGATTTCTAATTAACACGCAATTTCTCTTTTTGTTTTCATTTATTTAATGATAATCATGCAATGCATGCTACTAATCCAAGATGATATGACATGGCAATATGACTTAGCTATATGACCTAAGCAATATGACATAACTAAGCATGTAGTCTATCCTAAGCATGAGATGATTTATTCTAAATAATTTTTGCATTTTCTATGAGATTCAAAATTAAAGAAATGCAACATTTAAATATGCAATCTAATGACTGACAATTTCTAATTAAATGGACCTAACAAAAATCACTAAATGACGTGCATTGTATGAACATAATTCTACATGACGTACACATGGTTTTTATTCTAAATAAGCATGCAATTTATTCTAATATGCAATGACGTGTAAAGAATGTCCTAATTCTACATGACATATGCATGATGACCTTTTTGTGTTTTTGTTTTATTAATTTCGAAACTAATAATTGTCAAATAATTAAACATGCAATCCGAGTTAAAAATCTAACAACCTAAATTGATTGATTTGATTTTGATTTCTTTGCTTTTTTAAATTCCTATTCTAAATATGCAAACCTTAAACCTACACTTTTTGGATTTTTTTTTACGAAAACAAAATTAACTTAAATGGCATGACAGCAAATCGAGCAAGATTGATATCCAAATTGATGAACCATATCTCGCGCATGAGACCGGGTTGGCCAATTTTAAAATAAAATCGCGAATCATATCTCGAGCGTGAGATCGGATTGGCGATTTTTCCGTGCGATTGCGAGTCGTATTTCGAGCGTGAAATCGGACTATCAATCATATGCACGTTGCGAAATTAGGAAGATTTCCTAATTTAGAAGGCTACTCGAGATTTCACATATCTTAGCATATCGGAAATTTCCATCATGAGCATCAACGAATTTATCAAATAAGGAAACGGAATTTTCAAAAATCAAAATAGATAAGATTTTTACCTAATTCGAATATTGGCTTCAATTCCGATCCTCAAACGCTACTCACGACCCGCGACCAAGGTTGGCCAGCGGTGTACTCGGAGTCACGAGACCCGAAGTCTGTTCTCTATTCTTCCACTAAAAAATATCTCCACACGTCTAAATTCTTCATGAGCTCCTGGCCTAAAATTAATCTTCTTCTTGCATGAAGTGAAACCACAAGCTGTAAGTACGAGACAAAACTCAACAGAAGACAAATTCACCGCTTGCACTTATTTGACCAAATTGTGATCCCTTTCCACCTGCGGCAACTTTATCCTCTTTTCGGAACACGTGAGACGCCACGGTTTTGTTGCTGGACATAGACAAAGACACCGGTAAACCTGCAAAAACAGAGAATAGTAATTCGCGGGGCTTGGCTCAGCAATTTGTGGTGCTGCTGGCGTGGTCGTTGGACTCGACAGCAAGGGCGATCGGAGTCACGGATGCTGCAGCGGCGTCACTTGGAGGGCTCGGAGCGGCGCGCAAGGGTTTGGGGGAACTCGCGTGGTGCGACAATATGGCGAAGGACCAGCATGGTAACTGATGAAGACGTCACTGGAAACTTGGCAATAAATTTTAATCAACGAGATTTGATATTTATTCCCTGATCACTCTCCGTGAAGCCTCTTGGGATTTGTTAATACTCGAATGTGGGGGTCTTTCCTTGGCATTTTCTACAATGACGAGGATATGGGCAGAACCTGAAAAATTAAGAAAAGAATATTAGTGGAATGCAAATATGTGATATTGATGAAAGATCGGCTTCCCCTTTCTTGTCTTTTTGCAAAAAAAGCTTCCTCTGTCTCTCTCGCCTTGGATCACTCCAGACAAAGAGCGCCGCTTCAAAGGCTTCTTTTTTTTTATGCTTTTGGTTGCTCTCTTTTCCTCTCTGGATCGTCTCTTAAGAAGTGATTGCGCGCCAATCATGAATCTTCCAATGAAGTCGACCCAGACCAGCCACGAAATTTTGATCTCACTGCGTCGGTGATTGAACTTTGCTGAGGATTGCTCGCTGGACTAAGAACTCGCCTGGAATTGCTGAGCATCGGGCTCATGACATGTCTGGACAGCAGCTTCGTTGTCAAGTTTGGAGTGATGCTGGCGGAGGACGGCTGTGCGTTGGTGCTACTGTCACGGCAGGGTTGTAGCAGATCGGGACAGCAGCTTCGCGGGGCTGGTGGAGCGGATCGGCAACAGCAGCGGCCTCGCAGGCGAAGCGGAGACTGAGGCGCGACGGAGCAGGGGTTGCTGCTGCGTCGCGATCGAAGATGGAGGCTGGTGTCAGTTGCAGGTGAGATTGAAACGGCTGAAGCAGGGGCGAGCGTTCAGGTGCAGAGCTGGCGAGGAAGGCCCGGGATCTGCTGTCGTCGGGGTTGCTGGCCGTCGGGCTGAGGTCGCTGCAGGACGCGGCAGTGCGGCGGTGATGAATCGGCGACGAAACAGGGGAGCCCGGGACGGAGCAGGGGTGTCGGGTCGTCGGTTCTGCTGCCGGCGTTGGGTGAAGGCGCGGTGCGGTGCGACGGCGCAGCGCTGGTCGCTCAGGTGAAGGTGAAGCCCGGACGGCTGCAGTGCTCGACGAAGCTGCTGCGCGAGGAAGAAGAAGACCCTGTTTTCTTCTTCGTTTTTTCTTTTCTTTTTCCTGCTCTGCTGCGTCTCTCTCTCTGTCGTCACTGTTCTTGCTGCACTTTTTTCACTTTTTTCAGCAAAAGCCAGACCCTTTGACTCTTACAAAACCCTAAAAGCGAGGGAGAATTTCTCTTTTCAGCTTCTGTTTCTTTTTGCCGAGCAAGACGAAGAAAACCATCAATGTGGCCGTGTCTTTCTATTGTGTGGCCTCCATCAAACCTTACGCATTTAATTTATTTATAGGCCACGGTTAGGGTTTTAATTTTCCAAATCCGTATCCACGAAAATTCCTTTTTCCAAATGCAATATTTGCTTTTGATACGATTTAGGATTGCAAAAGGATTCTTCCAAAATTTGAAATCTCACACAAATCAATCCGTAAAATATTTCCGAGGATACGGGCTTGGGCCTATTTACTCCCTTCGTGGGCTTAGTCTAATTGTCAAATTAATATTCTGAACCATCAATTTGAACCCATTTGTCACTGGCCCAATGTAAATGCAAATTAAAATGGATGCACCTAAAACTATATGCTATGCAATTAATTAATTAACTAATATTTTTTAGGGGTTAAAATTAATCCCTAATTTTTTAATGCAACTAATAATTAAAAGGGTCACCAAAATTTAGGTGTCAACAACAATCTATGAAACATCATAGTATTTAGAAACTAACTTACTTGTCTAAAGATCACAAGTTCATTAGTTGCATATTGGCGTACAAAATTAAAATGATTTCAAAGGAAAACTGTGAAGTTTAAAACTAAACTTGTAGCTAAAGTTTTCACTCTGAAAGAGGGGTGGATAGTTAATAGTGAAGAAATAATTTTTTTTTAAAAGATTCTTTTAGAGTGAACGTGGCATTAATAATTTATTTTGATATGGAGTTACGCCAAATAGATACAAAATCTGTATAGTGCAACTAGACGATTTTACAACAGATTCAAGTAAACTTGTGTATAGACTCAAAAGTTCTAATTCATGGCATTAAGCAAGTTTCCAAACAATATTATTAAAGTTTTATAGTATTGTTATCTTGTTCAATTGGGAACAAAGTAATTCAATATCTTGTAAGGTCAATGGAAGGAAATTTATTTTTCTCATACTCTATATACATGATATTTTGCTTACAAGTTGTGGCCTTGAGACATCTTATATCTTTTGTACTGAGGTATGTAAGGATTGTTTTTGACATATTATATTATATTTTCTCGGAGGACATTTGCTGATTGTATATTGGAAATATTCAATATACATCATTGCAAGCCGGGAATTGCTCCTGTTGTTAAGGGTGATAGACTAAATCTATCACATTGTCCTTATTTAGATATTGATAAAATCTAATTAAATGGTGTACCTTGTGTTAGTGCACTTAAAAGTATAATGTATGCTTTGATTTTGCACTAGATTAAATATCACCTTTGCGATGGGACTTTTAGGCAAATATAAGTTGAATCCAAGGACACGATCTGAGTTGCTGCCAAAAGGTTTTAAGGTACTTAAAAGGACAAGAGAGTATATGTTAATTTACATACAAGTTTAATTCTTGCAGTGAGTAAGGTATTCATATGTTAACTTTGCTGGCTATTAGGATGATATAATATCAATAACAAGATACAGATTTATGTTAGTAGGAAGTGCAATAAATAAAATTCTATGTTATCTTCTACTATGTATGCAGTGTTAATAACATTCTTTTAGGTTGTTACTTGGGCTATTAGGCTCCAGAACCTCATGATGGAGTTGATCGTTTTAACTTGATGGATAGACCCATAGGGTTGTATTGAGATAACAAATTTGTAGTATTATTTATTTACTACAGAGGTCTCAAGGGGTCTAAATATATGGTGGTAAAATATTTTTGACCATAAAGAAACGGTATAGAAATGTGACTTATAATATAACATATTTTCACAAATGATGTGGTTGTAGATCCACTAACTAAAGGCATACGCCCATTTGTATTTGAGTGACATGTCATTAGCATGGGCCTAGGAGTATTTTCGGATACTGTTGTTTAGTGGGAGCTATTTTGGCTTTACTCTGATAAAGGTTTCATCTGTGTTCGTTACACTTTGTAACGGTTTGATATGTATCAACTTTTGCATTCAATAAAATATTTTGAATGTATTGTTATTATGTTGAATACATATTGATAAAGTCTCAAGGAATTGTATAAACCTTGAGTGAAGGCTAGGGGCATCCGGGCATCCGGTTATTAGCCTTGTGCATATATCTTGTGATACATAAAGAAAGGTTAACCATAAGGACAAGACATATGTGGGTTCATTGGAACCATAAAGCATTCTCTAGTGGCACAAGTTTTTGTGACACCTAAGGTAGAAAATGGTGAGTGACAAATGGGATCTCTCTATGAGAGATGTTATTCATTGCTACACTACCATATTGAATCCATATCAATAAAGTTGAGAGAACTCGTGACCATGGAAGGCTCTGTGTGTATACATGCAGTTACCGCCATGATTCGGTGTTTAAGACTTTATGGGATATGATTGACTATTAAGAATTATCTCTGGACCAAATGTGCGTATATACAGTACGATTTCAATTAATATAGACCAAATGGGAGAATGTAAGAGTTATCCTAATGTGGACTAAATTAATTGATATTGTAATTTACTGTTTTTACGGTTACCGTAAAACATGGTTGGTCTAAGGTGAGATAGAAGGTTTCTTAATTAGTCTAATATGGGCTGGCTAATGTGGGCGAGTTGAGCCTAGCTCGTAATGAGAGGGACTGGCTGGAAACTCTATAAATAGTGCTCAAGTCTCTCCTCTAACCCTAATTCTCACTTGTATCCTCACCTAAGGGGCGTTTACCTAACGCTATATGTGAGGGGGCCGCCTCATTGAGCCAGTGATACGGAGGGCAATAGAGGAGAATGACTTGCGAGTGGAACATTGTGTTTCCGCTTCCGCTTAAAAAACAATGGATCCCAAAACAGGTGCATTAATCTTTCTACTCAATTATGCATGTTCTTGTTCTAGTTATGGAGATTTTGGGGTTGCGCAATTTGCGTCCAACATTACTTTGTTACATCGATTTTTGTCGGTCAAATCTATTTATCTATGCAACTACTCTTATGCTCAAAATAGTAAATAATTATTGAAAGGATGTTGTGGAAACCCAAATCATGCATAGTACACTTCATCACTATTTGTGCGGGACAATCGATTACAAACCCTTTACAGATATTCATATCATTAAAGTTTGAAAAAGAACAAACACATCACTTGGTGATTGAGGCCAATATGCTTGACCGTGCGTCACTGATGCAAAGTGACAAAAGGAGCAACGAGAGGTTCAAGGAAAGTTTAAAACTATTTTCCAAATAAACAAGAGGTTCGAGGAAAGTTTAAAACTAATTTGCAAACACAAAGCTATATAAGACAAAAGAGTACATATGGATCTTACTTTTGTGGGCATGGTACAATAATGAGATTGTGGTAAGAATGCATGGCTGCCTTCTTGAAAATAAAAACCTTAATAATTAAATCATTCACTATGTAATGCTTATTATTAATAGGAACTCATATTTTCAAGTACCTGCCATTTGTAAATGATGTGATTTAGCTAAACACCAGTCAAAAGATTGCAAATTGAGAAAAGGTATGGCCTATAAAACTACAAGTGATATTACCAAACACTTCTGATTGCAGTTCAGACTTGCACGATATCTAAATGATTACAGTTACAATTCCATTATTTCCCTCAATATGTCCCCTGAAGAATACAAAGAGAATTGTCTGCCCACATGCATATTTGAATAAGCAATGCACGAATATGAAAGATCATTATATAAGCACATAAAATGAGAGGACACAATAATATGTATATTCACAGCCTTAACTATATGAATGTGGACTCGAGAGGGAGTAGGGACACCCCATTTATCCGATGTCTAGTCAAATTATTGCTTCTTGTGGATATGAGCAACATCCATAGCTTTTTTCCAATAACAGAGCTCTATCGATTTGGAATCTTATGACCATATTCAGATAAGTTTAGTCTTAAAAAAGGACACACATATTGCACAATGATCAAGGCAAAGATGCTGAGTAAGACATTGAAGGGAAGCGGAAAAATGAGTGCATGTGGTTCTAGGAACACCGTGTAATTATTAGAAGAGAACATACAAATGAGGATAGCACTTTATGCAATTTGTCACCATCTAAAGAACAAAGTGTAATTATTAGAAGAGAACATACAAATAAGGATAGGCCACCCCCACATGACATGTATGTTTTTTTTTTTAATTATTATTGTCACACGTGGCATGTACATTACGCACCATGTCATCAACTCAATTTTAAGGTGCCCTAGTTCTATTTTTTTTGGTCGAAATGTGCCTAGTTCTATTGAGTCACTTAATATATCATGCTGGTCTTTGTAGATTTGCACCAAATCTATATTCAACTCATTTGATTATTAGCTCAAGCTCGGAATGTAAATATATGGAGAAAAAGAAAAAGAATAGGATAGAGACGTTTAATTCTACAGCTCAAATAATATTTTATCAAACTACCGGTTCAATTTGACAAAGTAAAGCAATCTTCTTTGTTCAAATATCTGATTAATATAACAAAATACAACAGTATCTCCTATTTAATATTAAAATTATTAGTCATTAGATCTCCGATAAAATTTCAGAATCATAGCTAGCCCCCCCTTATCTTTTGGGCTTTTTTACTTAGTTATGGAAGCAGCAAATTTCTTTATAATTTGCTAGTCCATATTAACATAGTCTGTGTGATATACACATATATTCTTCTGGAATGACTTTGTCAAATTTCTCTATATAAGAGGGCTTGGATTATAATTTTTAAGACTCGCTTCAGCATTTGCTTTTCCAGCAATTCGAGAAATTATCTTAAGACCCTACGACCCGCAGCTTATTAACAATCACTTAATATCTACATGGTATGCAAGCTCTTTGCTTGGTTTCTTTGCATTTTTTTAACATCTAGTGGCTTAAAGAGAAAGTAAAAATCATATGATTACCAACTGTCAAAGTACCAAAATGATTTGACTTGAATCATCTCCCGTGTAATAAGTACTTCATATAGTCTGTCATCGTCAAAATGAGATTATGATTTGAAACTTAACTTTAGCTTGTTGTAATCACCGCTCGTGTAATAATTGTCTCAATACGCGTTACAAACCCATTTTTAATCTAAACACGAGTCAGTTCCTTAGGTAGCTGAAAACTCGCCAGCAAAATGTGCCAAGTCATTACCAGCCAAAAAAAAAAGGGGGGAATACCACTCTCGGTTGCCTCAATCAAGACAATAATGGGCACACATAAACAATCGAGTGATGCAAACATTGGTTAGGTACTAGTTCTAATGTCCTAGTCACCATCTAATACGCATATAGAGATGGATGATTCCTTAACCAGTAACCATCACCAGTGTCTGTCTCCATCCTTTACTCCACTTCTAATGAACAAACATTGATTAGATATCCATTGTTTCCTGCACCGCTCAGAGACAAACGGTGATTAGACAAACATTGATTAGGTAAACCATCCTTTCCTCCACCGCTAATGGACGAACATTGATTAAGTATTCATTCTTTCATGTACTGCTCATAGACAATTAGTGATTAGACAAACTTTGATTTGGTAAACCATCCTTTCCTCCACGGCTAGTGGACAAATATTTATTACTTCTCCATCCTTTCCTTGACTGCCAATGGACAAACATTGATTCGCTGGCCATATTATTGATTTGTGGAGTAAATACCAAATTTTGATAATGTTAATCTTCTTGACATATTATACTTGAACTAACTAAGTCCCTTGTATCTGTTTACTGATAATGCACCACTCATTCTAAATGAGATGCCGTTACCTAAACTTTCTAAGTGAATGATTCAATCTCACCCAAAGTGCCAAAAAGATGACAAACTTCAGAAGACAATGACTCGGCAAAATGTGCTAAGAAGAACAACTTTCCATTGAAATTAGAACTCCTAGGTTGTCCTTGGACCTATCCAACAAAGACCAAAATAAAAGGAAACAAAGGCAGTAGAGAACCATCTCGCATTTTCTCACCAAAAAGAAGAGCCTCTTCAATTTTTTTCCAATTTCCTTGACACGACACCTTTACCTATTGAATGAAAAGAAACTCACAGGTAATCCAACCATGATATAGTGATGTGATATCACGAATCAGAAACATATATAACCACAAGCTTTACGTTAGAAGTTTGTTTATTTTTTTTTTTTATGGGAAGGGGCCTTGACCGGATGCTACTGCTGGACCACCTGCTTGACCTGGGGCTACAGTGTCTGGAGGCTGTTGACCGGGGGCAGACGCGGCCAATCTTGCCGGCCAACGAAGTGATGAAGATGCCGTGGCACCTGGAAATAAGAGATGGTCCACCTGGATCCTTCCTCTACCCAATGGATCTGATACAGGCAGGGAGTTCCCCAACGCATTAATTTTTTTTTTTTTTTTTGATGATCGAGGAACAGCCGGAGATCACCCTTCGGGAATCACACGACCTTCCGTCGCGCCTCGCTGCAAGCCACTAGTTAGATATAAACCTTAGGGGAGGCTAGCCCAGGACCCCCTGCTTAAGACATTTTAGCAACAATAGGGTTTGAACTCTTGACCTCAATGATGAGGGAGAGAATGCACACCAACTGCGCTACCCGTGGTTGAGTCCCAAGGCATTAATTGTTAGGACTCAATATTGTGCTTTTCAAGTTGATTTGGTTTGTGTGGGAAATCATATGACATGGAATTTTATTTATTTTTCAATGTGTCCATGGGGTATCCTAATTGGAGTAACGTCAGCCAGGAAATAAAAAATGGAGTAAAAATAGTCACTTGAATAATCTCCACGAGCAGCTCTACGCTAGCACTAAAATGTCATAGCTGTTGATGTCCACTTGCTGCAGGCTTTCTTCCATCTACATAGTGTCTCCTAATAACATATATTAGGAGACGATGTCAGCCAACAATTTCTTTCGTCCTCGACCATTTTCAAAAGAATAAATTTATCATTAAATTTCTTCGACCTCATATCATTACCTTCTTGCTCTTTACCTTCAAATTTATCCTTGGATTTCTCATTCCACTTAAGCAAATTCACATCTGGATCGTTCACACATGTACGCGTGCAGACTATTCTAGGTGGATTCATCAAGGAACATATTGAGGAAAAGCAAAGAGCAACTTAGAGGCATTTCAACATATCATGATTGGTGAAGCTCATTAGGAGCTACAAACACATTAGAGGGGCTCTGTCTCTATCGTTGGTTGGCATGTAATGAAATATCCCGCATCGCATGATAATGAAGTTTATATGCTCTTTACATATCTTTGGATTGGATTTTCTAACATGATATCATAACCAAGTTCTACTTGCCCCTTTCGTGTGTGAGTCCACTCTTAGTTGTCAAATTTCACGTGCTACTCTTGATCTAGCTTGCACATGAGAGGGGCCGTTAAAAAAAAAAAACAAAAACAAAAACAAACTTAGTTCAGAAAGAAATATTGAGGTTATGTAATTTTTTACCAACCATAATTTTAGATTAGAATGTCAAATTAGTCCTAAATATGTAAATTTATTAGGAGGAGTATTTGAAAAGGCTATGACTAATTTCTGACAAATAAAAGTGTTATTACTAATTAAAGTCACGGGGGATATACTCTTTGTAATTTAGTTGATAAGGACCTTTTGCATAAAAACTACCTAGTTTATGAGGAATAAGTATATACTAAAATAATTAGCGTAAAAAATTCGGATTCTCCTAAAGTAAGCATTTTTTTTTGTATTATCTAGGAGCATAGGCATGTACACCTGTCTACCTAGAAGCTCATGAAATATCTTACAAGTCTCGTGAATTGGTTCAGCTTAAGCCTTTGGTCTATGTAGGCGGTTCTAATCCAGAGCAATTTGCATGCATTTGTGGGATTCTAATGGGGGATTTCTAGTTTTTTAGCTGGAAATATCCTATTCCCCAACCACCATTATCAATTATAGGATTAATTAAGCATAATTTTTTATTTTGAAAGTAATAGTCATTTGCATTCTGCATCATTTTGAAAATGACTATATTAACATTTTACCATTGTTCAATAATTGCAAGATAGTGATGCCACGTAAGCATGATTTTTTTTTTTTTTTATATCATAAAGATTAAGTGCGTGTCGCATTTTGCAGAATTTTTTAAGAAAAGATAATCTCAGTAAAATGGTAGGTTTTGCTTCTTTTGGTGATTGATTTGCATATGATTGACGTGGATGGGAACCTCCATTGTGATATTTTTAATAGAGCCAATCGCATATATGCTATATCTTAATGATAGTGCGGTGCAGATACACACAAAGAGAATATAAGTGATATAGAAATAGGGGATATTCCATTACTCATTTTGTTTTTTTATAGGTTAGGGGAAGGACGAAGAGACAAGAAACGCGGCAAGTGATAAGGTCACATTGTCTCTTATGATTTGAAATGATTCAATAATCTTCGTTAATTGAGACAGTTTGCATGCATTTGTGGGATTCTAATGGGGGATCTCTGGTTCCTAAGCTAGAAACCAACTCCCCAATCAACATTATCAATCATGGGATTAATTAAGCATAACTTTTTATTCTAAAGAATAATGTCATTTGCATTCTGTGTCATTTTGAAAATATCAATGTTAGCATAACATTATCATATTACTATTGTTCAATAATTGCAAGATAGAGATGCCACGTAAACATGATTTTTTTTTAATTTTAAAGAATAATTATATGTCGTGTTTTGCAAAATTTCTTAAGAAAGGATAATCTCTAGTTGGTTAGTTTTGCTTGTTTTGGTGATTGATTTGCATATGATTGATATGGATGTGAACCCACCATTGCGATATTTTTAAATAGCCAATCACATATTTGCTATATCTTAATGCTATTATGGTGCAAATACACACAGAGAATATAAGTGATATAGATGTGGGGGAATATAAGTAAATGAAAAAGAGACGAACAAAATTATCTAATGTGGCAAGTGATAAGGTCACATTATTCTCTCATGCTTTGGAATGATTCAATAATCTTCGCTAATTGAGGCACCCTCTGGTGGCTTACATAACACATGAGAGTTTATTTTTGACTAATAAGCAAATTTAACTAAAAATGAAGTGCATGTTCAATTTTCGTGCTAGTAAGCTACGATGAAGAAATCATCTCTTTCCACTTCTTTTAATGATCAAGGGGCACAAAAGTTGAGGCGCGACTACCTAGAGACCTATGGTACGGCCTAGAAGTTGCATATATCGGTTTTTTTTTTAGCAATTTTATTTACATTCTCAGTTGTTATTTGTTTACTTAATACTAGAAAAAGAGCACAACTATTGCGTACGAAAAGAAATAGTGAGAAAATTAAAAATGCTATAGACTAATCAAATAAAAATACCAGCGACTTCCTTGGGCGTGGACGATGGAGCTCGGTAACCTAACGTTAGTTAAGGCCTCACCTAAACACAAATCGTTTCCTTAGGAAGTTGAAAACTTGGTAGCACTTTGCTACAAGTCGAACTGGCCAATCTATAAATTAATTTTTTTTTTTTAAAAAGACCATTGTCGGCCACCTCAACCAAGACAAGAATGGTAACTTACAAACAATTGAATATTATTAATGAAAAGAGTTGGTTAACTTATTTATTTATATAGTCATTATGTTGCTTTCATCTTGACGTCGATGGGACATTCTTTTTCTGTTGGAGGAGGCATCATGATCGGAGTGAAGGTTATTTTACTTTATTAGATTGGAGAAATGATCATGCTTACAAGGTTATTTCAACCAAAAATCAATCATATAGAGACTGAGTTATAAAGAAACACTGCTTCGACAACTTGGTGGCATGGTGTGGAGTAGCTGGAAAAGACTCGAGCACTAATTATTTGTCTTTTCCCCAACAGGATAGGGATGAAAATCCAGTTTAATTAATCTTTCCATTCTAATTTCAGTTTTCTAGTTTTTCAAGTCAAATTGCGTGAACAACCTCAATTGGAATTGTCCAATTTCTCCAGATTCTAGCTCTTAAGACTTGCTTGATCATCTACTTTCCACGTGATTTTGAACTTGGGTTTTGACCGTCGACCAATTCGAGCTTAAGACAAACTAATATACGAGGCAAGCTTTCAAATTTGAAGACATGCCATGAATTATAACCCATGGGGTTGCCCAACAAAGGGGCATCCAAACGTAAATAATTCCACAAAGATTGGAGGGATGGGCCACTCAAGAGGGAGGGAGAGCATTCGTACGTTAGATTTTCACGACCCAATCAGCCATTTTGTTTGCAGACCGGTGACAATAGGCCAAGAAGCGAAAGTAAAATTGGGCCAAAGATAGCTGGGCTTTCTCTATTAGAGCTGTCTTCATAAGCACTACGTTGACCAGCTCTTCGCAGTCAGACTCGAGCTCCAACACACTCTCTCTCCTTGACTGAAAACGTTTCAATGCTTCGAGCAGGGGAATGGCTCCCGTCTAAAACGCCGGCAATGCTGGAACTTTCGTAGTAGAGCCATCCAGTAGAGCTCCCGTTTCGTTGCGAAGAATTCTCAAAATAGCTTCAACTATTTCACCTTCAAGAAAAGCTCTGCCGTCATTGATTTTCGAGGTCGCAGATTTGGTGGGTTCCAATTCTTTGCCGATTGACACTTGTCTGTGTAAAGTTTCAGATTATGATGATTCCATTTACAGAAATTACTGAGCATTGACTTAGTGTGAAATGATTTAGCATACACTGGTAGTTAGTATTTCCACGGAAAATCAGAAAAATAAAATTGATGAAATAATTTTACATCCCCTTCACATTAGAGCTAGTTACCCCCACCAATTAATTACAATCTGCACTTCCCATATATTACCGTATATATCAAACATCTGAAGCGCTGGTAAAAAGAATTAAAGAATTTGGAAAGAACGAAGAAAAGGCACTGATAAAGGTAGAAACATGACTAATGAAACCACCATTCACACCATCAAATTCTCATGATGAGTAGTGATGGGCAGTTAGATACTTCGCTCGAACAGGGTAAAAGCGATCGACATTCCAGGAAACCCTCTAAATCTTCAAGTTCGACAACGTCATCTCTTGTTAGAAAAATTGATCGTCGGGGTTTGATATATGGCCATTGCTCGAGGAATAATCTATCTTGAAAGCACCTTTATGGAGTATTATTAACACCTGAAAAAGGGAGTTGTCTCCACACTTGAATTGGTTGGCTGACACGATCAGCACTGACAGCCTCGCCAGTGATGCAGCCTTGTGTTGGGTGGCAAGGCTTGACCTTCGGCGAGGGCGAGGCCGCCATCACTGCCATTGGTGAGGGCTCAAGTGTGGCATCCCAAAAATTCAAAGCCAAGCCATAAGGTGTGTTAAAGTCTTTAATTAGGTGATAGAATTTCCATGGCTTATGTTTTAGCCATTAGTCTTTTAATTAGATGATTTGTGCTTATGATTGTGAAAATTTAAATTCGATAGACTAATAATCTATGCTTGGCCATGTGCTTTATAAATTAAATTTCAATAACCAAAATGTCCCAAGACTTTGGCCAAGATAAAATTTGAATTTGGGAATAATTATAGAAAGGAATTCAAAAAAAAAAAAAAAAAAAAGGAGGGTCAAAATTCGAATGGGCCTTAAGCCCATTGGCCGAAGCCTTGATGGGCCAAGTTGGCCGGCCCATTGAAGCCCGCAAGTGGGCCGTCGACCAGCCCAAGAGGAGGCCCAAGAAGTGGCCGGATGGCCCAAGCCCAAAAGCCCAACTCCAAGGCCCATAATGCATGTAATTGGACAAGTGGCAAAGGAGAAGGCCATGCATTGGCCATTGGTGAGGCAATCTCATGATTGCTAATCATGAGAAATTGGGGAAATAAAGGGGAAGAGAGAGAGAGTGGCCGGCCATTTGCTCACCCAAAGGAGAGGAAGAGAGAGAGAGGTGTGCGAGAGAGAGAGGGAGAGGCCGAGAGAGGAAGGAGGTGGAGCCGAGGAGGAGCCGCCGTTCGTCCGCCGTGTTCGCCGCCCTACGCCGTCGACCGACCGGTCTAGAGGCAAGTGGAAGTCCTCTAGCTTCTCTTGCATGCTTGTGTGTTGGTTGCATGTCGAATTTTTGGGTGTTAGATGTGAAAAACCGAAGCATGGATGAGTTGTGTGTGGATGGTGTGGCTGTTTGTGTTCGGACCATGTGAGTCAGTGACTTGTTTGAGCTTGCATGTGTGTTTAGAGTCCGATTTTGGCTTCGATTTCTTCATGAGAGTTGTATCTGACATCTTGAACTACAACATACTGAAATTTCGTGAAAAAGGATGGAGATTTGAGGGGTTAAAGTCTTGTTTTACGGAGACCTCAGATCTGGAGAGTTTTCACTGACCTCTTGCTAGATCTGTGATTGTATGTTGGTTTTTGTCGAGAATCTCACTTAGTTTTCTTCATGAAAGTTATAGGAGACATCCTAAACTACAACATACTAAAATTTTAAGTGAAATGAACAAGTATAGCCTAGTAAATCGACTAGATCTTGAAAAAGATGATTCTGGTGATGTATTCCGAGATACCCGAGACTCCATGGACATAGATGATGACTATACTCTGGTTATTGGACCTAGATATATTCATGAAACTTGTATAGAACACCTTTTTGTATAACATATCTAAATTTCAGAGGAAACGAAAGAGAATAGCTAGGTGAAATCTTAATATTTCGGAGATGTGTTCACTGGACGATGCGGTAATGGATCTAGAAGCTTTGTGAGACTGTATAAAATAATCTAAAAAGAATCTGGCTTGGAGTTTTTCATAAAATTTGCACGAAAATGTCTTGGCTATCACTCTGTAAAATTTCGTAATTTTTGGAGGCCATATGGATATTTTAATCGAATTTATTCAGAAACTGTGCATTCTGGTCATTATCCGAATATTATGTACTATTTTGTGGAAATTGTGAAATTGTGTGAAATTCAAGTTGGCCATGAATTTTGCATGAAATTGTCATTCTATTGGTTTGATTAATGATTGTTTGAATTTTATGATTTTGGGAAAATCATAGATATTGAATTTAATATTTATTTGTGAAAATAAATAAATATGATAATAAAAATAAATAATAAAATAATAATAATAAAATAAAGTGGATTATTTTATTGGCCATAAATTCCATTGAATTTATTTATAAATAATTATGCATTGTTGCATGTATGATAAGACATTGGTGTATGTATGACCATGAATTGTGATGCATGTGTGAATCATATGCCATGTTAAATAAGATCAAAATGATGATAAATGTGAATAATGATAAGTGAGGAAGTGGTTGTGGTGGAGGATGAGGCCGGAATGTACAGAGATGCATTGCCGGATTCCCTGGGAGATTCAGGATGCCCGGAATGTGGGGGGCCGAAAGCCTTGTCGGAGGTCTTTGCCCGAAAGGAATGCCTCGCGATGCCAGGATTTGGGGTGCGGGATGCCCGGCCAGGGAGTGTAAATGCCGGAAGCCCTGTCGGAGGTTTCTGCCCGAAGGGAATGCCTCGTGATGCTAGTTGAGATGCGAGATGCCCGGAATGTGGGGGGCCGGATGCCAGTGGCCTGGGAGGCTGAATGCCGGAAGCCTCGGAGGTCTTTGCCCGAGGGGATGATAAAATTGATAAATTGAGAAATGGGTGATGTGGTGATCAAGATGAAATCCAAAAGTGGAAATTGAATCATGACATGATAGGCATGATATGATATGCATGATGATATGCATGATGATGATGATGATGATGATGATGATATGAAATGTGAAATAATGATGATCACCCATGATATTATATGCATGATGATGATGATGATGATGATGATGATGATGATGATGATATGTGATGTGAAATAATGATGATCACCTATGATATGATATGCATGATGATATGCATGGTAATGATAATGATGATGACATGTGATATGGCTCGAAGACATGTATGATGAAATGGTGCTATGACGATGATGCCATGTATGATGTAATGATGTCATGACATGTATGTTACGATGATAATACACATGAATGTGTTATGAATTGATATGATGATGCATGATAGTATGCACATGGCTATAAGGTAAGGAATGCCTGCAATGCATGTATGATTGCATGATGCATTGAGCTGTTATTGGATTTCCCTATCTGCTGAGTGGTTGTACTCACCCCTTTTGGGGAATAACATTTCAGATTAGCAGTATGCCGCTTCCTGCCGTCACGCGGGGGGTGTTTTACGGTCTACCATCCGATGTAGAGGTCGAGTGTGCTGAGATAGACTGTCCCTCTGTTCTCGGATTGACTTTTATTCGAGTACGTTGTCTAGTGATGTACGACATAGGCCTGGTGGGGGCTGTCATTGGGAGTTCATTTTTGTGCACGTTCGTCGGGATGGAGCGATGCGAGGGATGTTGCCGTCGCCACCGCCTGATGCACCAGGTTGGGTGTGAGACCCGCGCGCGCGATGAGTAGGAGCCGGATCTTTTTGATGTAGATAGCCGACACTTTGATGGGGGGTTTATGCTCGTATGATGTTGAGGGTCGAGGGTTTCTTTTTGAGGTTTTAGGCTGGACGTGGCTGAGTCCTAGCTTTTCCTTTTTGTTGTACCGACCCGAAGGGAATCCCATCATGTTATATATATATATGTATGTAAGTAAAGTGTCGAGGCTTGTTTATAAAATGATGGTAAATTAGTGGTGTGTATTTGTATCATGGTTGGTAGGGGGAGAGATGGTGATATTTTAATTTGCTTCCGTTAATGAGTCGTGTTGGGACCGATTGTGTTTAAAAAAAAAAAATGTGTCTACGAATTAGGACACTTCTTCGAAAGAAAGAAAGGTAATAAGGTGTAATATCGGCGCTGGTGACGACTGCGAAGGGTTCAGGATGTCACATCAAGGCTTGCCAATAGTTGATGAGGTCCATCTCGATCTCGCCGTCCATCGCCTTTGATCGGTCACCGAGGTCTAGCGACCAGTTTGAGGAAGGAGGAGAAGAAGGAAAAAAGAAAAAAAAAAGTATAAAATTCAAAAATATTAAAATACTATTAAAAGTTGTCTACGTCAATGCCGATCATGTCACGTCGGCCGACTAGCGCCGACCAGCAAAATCCGATTAAACTTAGCCGAAAATGACTGAATTGACCCAAGTAAAAAAGTTTAAGATTAAATTAGTACAAATATAAAAAGTTTGGAACTTTTTAATATTTTTCCCCATAATCCCCCATCAACAACACAACTAAAAGTAAGTCCAGGTAGGGGTGTCAATGGGTCGGCTCGGGTCGGGTTTTGTTGTTACCCGACCCAACCCGAAACACAATGGTTACACACTGTGACCCGACCCGAAACACATAAGACCACCTAATGTGTTTCGGGTCGGGTCGGGTCGGGTCGGGTCGGGTTGCTTTTTTTTTTTTTTTTGGGGGTTCGTTAAATCCTTTTAAAAGCTCAAGAATTTGAGGCTGCAGTTCTTCGTCACGAAGCTTCTCAATCTTAATTAATCGATTTAAAGCAGCTTTCTTCTAGGTGCTTGGAACCAATGCTTCTATTAAGGACCTGCTACTTTCTTAAATTCAACCTGCATAGACACATTGAAGCCTTCAGCTTCTAATGATACAGAGATGGAGAAGACATCAAATGCAGCAACTCTTTTACCTCGTATTTTTTTTCATTAGAAAACCTGTCTTTGTGAAAAAATGTAGCACAACCATCTATTGTATTGATATTCCCACCATAAACCTATAGACAATGGACATATAAATAAATAAAATGACGTGAAACCTAAGACAACATAAAAGGAGAAGTCCATGAATAACCTCGATCGTTTTTTTCTTGTATAAAGCTTCATAACCATGTTTGTCTAATTCAAGGGCGAAAAACTCCTCGAAATGATCACTTTGAACCTAGAAAAGAAAACATATCTGTTTTCAATGTACCAAACATGCCAAAAAGGGAGGACAAAACTAATAGTCGATCTCCATCGACGCATGAGGAGGAGGCCTAGTTAACATTTTGTTCTTCCAAACAAAGTAAATCTGATCAACATACATCCTCTTACTATAAATTCATTTCCCATTACTCTATCTACAGAGTAAAGAATCTGCCACAATGGCTAATATATTTAAACAAAAACAGTAATTTAGCAACTTCATCTAGAAAGAAACTAGATTATCTACAAAGACCTTTTTTGCTTCAATTACATAAACAACAAAATTAAGATGTCCGCGACCTGGAACTTCCATTGAGAATAGGAATGCTTATCTCAATGTATACCAGATAATTATGATGGTGTTGGAGAAATCTTTCCAGAATATTTTGAAGCTGACAAAACATTTCTATCAGTCTAAGTCTGGATATCGATAGTTAAAGTCTCAAGACTTTATAGTCTCAAGACTTTGTAATCTCAAGACTCAAGACTCAAGACTCAAAATTATTCTCCTTGTGAGTCTTTCTAATCCAGTGTTGAAGGAAATCCAAAGCCGAGGTTTATGGTTGAGGATTTGATCCTATCCTCCGGAATAGATTCTTTGGTTGGATAATCATTTCGGATTCTTTAATTCTTATCTAAGATCGATTGAAGATTCGATGGTCGACGAAATAATCTTGGATTATTCTATTCTTGAAACCGAGATCCGATTGTATGGGCGAACAGATTGATGGGCTATCATCGAATTCCTTAAATAGCTCGGATGATCTTCTTGATTGATTCCGTCCAACGGGTAGATTGGAGGAATTCCTTTGGTAAGTGCCAACGGCTATGATGGCATGAAGGAGTATAAAAGGAAGACGTTCTAGTTGTCTTAAGTGTGTGATCGATAGAAAAATTCCAGTCGAAGATCCTTGATTGTTAGTTGAGCGAGCGAAATTGTATACAGAGAGTGTTTATACTTGGTGACGCCTTGAGTGAGTGTGGTAGATCATCTACACCTAGAAATCAAGGAAGATCAACACTGTAACAACTCTTTGATCATAGTGGAATCCAGCCAATCGGCTGTCGGTGCGAAAGAGTGGACGTAGGCTTGAATCAAGCCGAACCACTATAAACCGAGTGTTCAATTCTCTCTTTCCTTTACTCAGTCTTGCGATTGAATTTTTAACTGTTGCAAATCCTCTAATTGTTTAAATATCGTGCAAGCTTCGAGAAATTTTTGTATACCTATTCACCCCCTCTAGGTACTCGTACTAGCTATTTCAATTGGTATCGAGCTCGTGTTCTTACTTTGTTTGAAGTGTTTTACTTCGAGTAAAAGATCCATGGCTGGTATGCTAGCACCGGGGCGATGGAGGGGCAAAGCAATACCAGACCTCCCTACTTCGATGGAAAGGATTACAACATCTGGAAGAACAAGATGAAAGCTTTCCTACGATCAAAGGATCCTACGGAATGGGACGTTGTGGAAAAAGGAATCACTCGCTGCTGCACAATCTCCGAAAGAGGGAAAGAAACTGTTGAAACCAGCAGAATGTCTCAAGAAGAAATAAACAAGAGACAAGCACTCGATGCTAAAGCAATTTATTCTTTATATTGTGCTTTGTCACCAACTGAATATAACAGAATATCTTCTTGTGTTACAGCAAAAGAATGGGACAGGTTACATATCACTTATGAAGGGACGGATCGAGTGAAGGAGACCAGAATTAACATTCTTCTTGGTCAATATGAATCCTTCAAAATGAAACCAGGAGAATCTATAACCGACATGTTTAGTCGTTTTACAGATATTGTCAATGGTCTTGAGAACCAAGGACAAAAATTTCTGATCCCATGAAGGTGAACAAGCTTCTACGTGGACTCTCCAAGGATTGGAATCATATAAAGACTTCAATAAGAGAGACGCAAAGAATCATGCCATTATCGGTAGACGAACTGATTGGAACTCTTCAGTCTTACGAAGTGGAACGAATTAATGAAGACGAAGATCCAAGAGGTAAGAAATCTATTGCACTAAAATCAAATGATGATTCTGATGATGCAGATTCTGAAGATGATATGGATGATGAGGAGCTCGCCCTCATGATAAGAAGATTCAGAAAACTGAATAGAAAAGGCGAAGGTTCATCCTAAAGAAACAAAGTTTTCAGAGACAGCAGACCAAGTCTGTTGATAATGAGGAACCAAACAAAGATGTAGTTTGCTTCGAATGTAAAAAGAAGGGACACATCAGACCCAACTGTCCTCTTCTGAAAAAGAAAAGAGGAAAAGCTGAGAAATCTCGAAAAGCTCTTAAAGCCGAAACCTGGAGCGATACGAGTGTGAAGAGAGTGATGAGGAATATGCCAACTCGTGTCTAATGGCGCAATCGAGACACGGACTGGATCGAGACTCGGATAGTGAATTTGAGGTAAGTGATTATAAAATCCTGTCAAAGTCTCTAAATATATTGATGAGTTATGTTTTAGTCTTAAGACTTCTCTTAAAAAGATTTCCGAACTCAAAAAGGAAAACTCAATTTTAAAACAAAAGGAAAACATTTTAGAAGAAAAGGTAAAAATTTAGACTTGAATGTTTCTACTCTTAAAGAGAGTGAAGACAATCTTTCAAAAGAAAATGCTTTCTTAAAAACTGATTTATCAAATATTACAAAGAAATTTTCAATAGGGTCCGAAAAACTTGAAAAAGTCCTTTCAATCCAAAGACCTTACTTCAATAAGTCGAGTCTAGGTATGACAGCTGAAACAATCCCTTTGATTGATTTTCCGAAAGTAAAAGAAAGAATTAAGAAAAGACCATCGAGAGAGGCTTATAAAAATCATTTCAAAAGAGTTTTTGTAAAGCCTGTAGGTCGAAATGCTTTAAGGTGTTCTAAGTGTAACAGTCAGGATCATTTTGAAAAAGAGTGTCCTATGGTTTGGAAGCCTGTTAAGAGAGTATGGCCTAATAATGCTCATCCTACTAACACCAAAGGACCCAAGAAAATTTGGGTACCAAAGAAAGCTTGAGACTCTTTTTTGAATGCAGGTCTCTGTCAAAAAGAAGGTAAAGTGGTATCTTGACAGCGGATGCTCAAGACACATGACAGGAGACTCAAAATGTTTCATAAAGCTTATTAAAGTAAATGGTGGAAAAGTTTCATTCGGAGGAAATAGCAAAGGAAGTATTGTGGGATTCGGAGCTGCGAAAATTGGAAATCTCACAATAAGCAATGTCTCTCTAGTGGAATGACTCAACTACAATCTACTCAGCATTAGCCAATTGTGTGATACTGGTTACAAGATCTTCTTTCAAGAAGGCATATGTTCTGGAATTAGCAAAGATTCGACTCAGTCTTTCATGGGTCGAAGGCATGGAAACATCTACCTCCTTGATGTAAAGCCAAATGAAGAACAATGCTTAATCTCAATTCAAGATGAAGCAATTCTATGGCACAGAAAACTTGGCCATATCAACAAGAAGCAATTAGCCAAAATCTCTTCAAAGCAGCTTGTTCGAGGTCTACCTAAACGCCATACCAAAAGTCGACTTATGCACTCCATGCATTCTGGGAAAGGGTAAGAAATTCATTTAAGCAAATAAATCATGTATCTACTAATCATGTACTACGGTTGCTTCATATGGATCTCTTCGGACCAACAAGAACCCAGAGCATTGGAGGTAAGAAATATTGTCTAGTAATTGTAGATGATTACTCTCGTTTTACAGGTATATTTTCTTGCAAATAAATCGAAACCTTTTCGTACTTTGAAAAGTTTGCTAAAAAGGTTCAAAATGAAAAAGGATGTGCTATTTCTAGTATAAGAACAGATCATGGAAGTGAATTTGAAAATCAAGATTTTACGAGATTCTCGTGATAAATCTGGTGTTAATCACATGTTTTCCTCTCCGTATACTCCGAGCAAAATGGAGTTGTGGAAAGAAAGAATAGATCTCTTCAAGAAATGGCTAGAACACTTTTAATTGAAAGTAAAATTTCTTCACGATTTTGGGCTGAAGCTGTTTCAACTGCTTGCTATATTATAAATAGAGTCTTTCTAAGACCTATTCTTGATAAAACCCCTATGAATTGTTCAAAGGTAAGAAGCCTATTGTTTCATACTTTCATGTGTTCGGTTGCAAATGCTTTATTTTGAAAAATGCAAATGATCGAGTTGGTAAGTTTGAAGAAAGATCAGATGAAGGCATCTTCCTTGGATATTCTACATCAAGCAAAGCCTACAGAGTCTACAACAAAAAAAGCCAGTCTGTGGAAGAATCAATGAATGTCAAATTCCAAGACTCAGTGCAAGATGAATCCAGTCAGACTCAGTACGAAGAGACTGAATCCGCTCTAGATCTTCAAATGTCTACATCTCAAGAAGCATCTCAGATTCTGGAAGTCCATCATCAAGACGCTCATGGAGAATCAAATAAAGAAAGAGATCATCAACCTGGTAACTGGAAGCACAAATCCAGTCATCCCAAAGATCTTATTATTGGCGAACTTAATGAAGGAATCCGCACCAGATCAAAAAGGCATGAAGAATCTAGTCTTTGTGGCTCTCATCTCGAAATTGAACCAAAAAGCATAGAAGAAGCTTTATCGATGAAAGCTGGATCGAAGCTATGCAAGAAGAGCTCGACAGTTCAACATCAATGATGTCTGGGAATTGACATCTAAACCAAAAGGTAAAGCTGTTATTGGAACCAAATGGGTATTCGGGAACAAAATGAACGAAAAAGGAAAAGTCGTACGAAACAAAGCAAGACTCATGGCCAAAGGGTATACGCAAGAAGAAGGAATAGACTATGAATAACCTCGATCGTTTTTTTCTTGTATAAAGCTTCATAACCATGTTTGTCTAATTCAAGGGCGAAAAACTCCTCGAAATGATCACTTTGAACCTAGAAAAGAAAACATATCTGTTTTCAATGTACCAAACATGCCAAAAAGGGAGGACAAAACTAATAGTCGATCTCCATCGACGCATGAGGAGGAGGCCTAGTTAACATTTTGTTCTTCCAAACAAAGTAAATCTGATCAACATACATCCTCTTACTATAAATTCATTTCCCATTACTCTATCTACGAGTAAAGAATCTGCCACAATGGCTAATATATTTAAACAAAAACAGTAATTTAGCAACTTCATCTAGAAAGAAACTAGATTATCTACAAAGACCTTTTTGCTTCAATTACATAAACAACAAAATTAAGATGTCCGCGACTGGAACTTCCATTGAGAATAGGAATGCTTATCTCAATGTATACCGATAATTATGATGGTGTTGGAGAAATCTTTCCAGAATATTTTGAAGCGACAAAACATTTCTATCAGTCTAAGTCGGATATCGATAGTTAAAGTCTCAAGACTTTATAGTCTCAAGACTTTGTAATCTCAAGACTCAAGACTCAAGACTCAAAATTATTCTCACTGACAGTCTTTCTAATCCAGTGTTGAAGGAAATCCAAAGCCGAGGTTTATGGTTGAGGATTTGATCCTATCCTATGGAATAGATTCTTTGGTTGGATAATCATTTCGGATTCTTTAATTCTTATCTAAGATCGATTGAAGATCCGATGGTCGACGAAATAATCTTGGATTATTCTATTCTTGGAAACCGAGATCCCGATTGTATGGGCGAACAGATTGATGGGCTATCATCGATTCCTTAAATAGCTCGGATGATCTTCTTGATTGATTCCGTCCAACGGGTAGATTGGAGGAATTCCTTTGGTAAGTGCCAACGGCTATGATGGCATGAAGGAGTATAAAAGGAAGACGTTCTAGTTGTCTTAAGTGTGTGATCGATAGAAAAATTCCAGTCCGAAGATCCTTGATTGTTAGTTGAGGCGAGCGAAATTGTATACGAGAGAGTGTTTATACTTGGTGACGCCTTGAGTGAGTGTGGTAGATCATCTACACCTAGAAATCAAGGAAGATCAACACCGTAACAACTCTTTGATTATAGTGGAATCCAGCCAATCGGCTGTCGGTGCGTAAGAGTGAACGTAGGCTTGAATCAAGCCGAACCACTATAAACCGAGTGTTCAATTCTCTCTTTCCTTTACTCAGTCTTGCGATTGAATTTTTAACTGTTGCAAATCCTCTAATTGATATCGTGCAAGCTTCGAGAAATTTTTGTATACCTATTCACCCCCCCTCTAGGTACTCGTACTAGCTATTTCAGATGGAACTCCAGCTACCAGTCTGGCAAGACATCCAGAAGTAACACGAAAGAAAGCACTCGTGTACCAATAAATTGGTTGATGGTTTTGTGAGAGTCTATGATAAGTTCTTTGTCTGCTCTTCTTCTTTTCTGTTGTCTGTTGTTTTGTTTAAAGTACAATTCAGCTATGCTTTGTTCTCGTCGGGATTGGGTGGTGTTTCGCCAAGGAGTAGAATGTGGCTTTCAAGGGAGAGTCAATAAACAGGGAGGTATGTCATATAAAGAAAATATAGTCCTCTGTTTCTACTTCCCTTTGCATTGCAAAAATGAACTTTCTTTTGTGCTTGTAGATCCCAGTCTGTTTGCGATAAAAAAATATGCGCTATCTGCTTCCATTATGGATATCACTCATGTCATGTGGGATATGAACCTAAATTAATTTGTCAAGTTGTCATGTCTTATTTGTTGTTACATGTGAAATTGCTTCTTTTCAGAGACACGAAAATCAGAAGCGGGGTACTTAAACTTATGCGCAAGATCTAACTTCAATTCACAGCCTTCTGCTCTCCAGTAAAAAGGAATCACATTTCCATGAGAGACAAGTATACTCCCGATCGGCTCACATCACCTAATTAGCACAAAAAGACGGCACATTTTGCAGCACTTTTTCTCTCTCGCGAGCATCTTCGCAGTTCCTTCATTCTAGCCTAATCCTGGAAAGAGAGAAAAGATGCTCTCTCAGAAGTCAAGCTGCCGAATCTCTTCTTTTCTTGGCAAACACCAATTACACATCCGACGGCAACTCTCCGATTCTTGTTCAGCTTCCTAAATCCATATCCACCAGACGACTCACCCCATTTCCCGAAATCATCCAAAGCTAAAGAAGACGACGCAGAGAGACCCATCAATCATTTTAGCTATAAATTTCGGCAGAACAAGAATTGCCGCACTCACTCGACATGAAAACCAGACAACTCGCAGGAAACAAAACAAAAACGAAAACCCAGGAAATCAAGAAGCAGCGGATCAAACCTATATATAGCGTAATTGAGGACTACAGGGGAGAAGCGAACTTTGAAATTCCACTGGAAGCTGTATTGGAGCTCGGGGTCGAGAGCCGACACGTCCTCCTCCTCGGCATTAGACGTGGATGACCGTGTGTCATACGTGGAAAGCCCGGTTCAGATTGTCGATCGTAAAGAGCAAGTTCTGCGTACAAAGACCATTCCGTTAGTCAAAGTGGTCTGGCAACACCACGGCAATGAAGGAGCGACTTGGGAGACTGAAG
This sequence comes from Eucalyptus grandis, assembly GCF_016545825.1. NCBI lineage: Eukaryota > Viridiplantae > Streptophyta > Magnoliopsida > Myrtales > Myrtaceae > Eucalyptus > Eucalyptus grandis. The sequence continues at coordinate 12,957,235 of NC_052618.1, read as the reverse complement.
AGTCGATGAGACAGTTGTACCCCCGCCTTTTTGAGTGAAGTGTAATGGTTTAAATTTCGAGAACGAAATTTTTATAAGAGGGGAAGAGTTGTGACATCCTGAAATTCGACCCCGTTTCGATAAAGTGAAATGGGCATTTCGTCGACGTGCCTATGGCCCTTTTCTCTGAGCTGATCACTCACGAGTTAACTAACCTATTGGGTGAAGCCGTTAAGGGATGTATCAGCTGTAAAATCCCTAAAAGCTACCTAATTGGTTGGATTGAGCTAAAATCACGTCGATCAATTTTTAACCACGAAATTGAACTTGATTTCGGGAATCGAATTTTAAGCGCATCATAATTCTTATTTTTAGGATCTGTCTCATCGCTCGTCAATTTATTGACGAGTCCGAAATTTCAATAAAGAAATTATCGGAAGAAAAATTGAAGCCCGAAAGGAATTAAGAAGGGAAAGAGAAAAGAAAAGAAAATAAGAATAATGGTGTTATTTTTATTTTTCTTTTTCTCTCCCTCTCTCTTTCTTTTCTTTTCTTTCTTTTTCTTTCTTTTTCTTTCTTTTCTCTCTCTCTCTCCTCTCTCTTCTTTCTTCCCGCACACGACCAAACCAGCTTCTTCTTCTCCTTCTTTCTTCGCAAGTGAACTAGAACTAGCTTCTTCTTCTCCTTCTTTCGCGAGTGAACCTGAACCAGAAGCTGCAGCCCCGTCGCCGCCCGTCCCGCCGCCGCACCGCCGCTCGCACGCCCGCAACGGCCGCCCGCTCGACGCCGCGCGTGCCCAGGCGTGCTTCCCCGAGCGAATCCGCTCAACCCAGCCCTATTTCACCCCTGTTCCGCCCCGACCAGCCCCCGTCCGGCCACCTCCGACCACCGCCCAGCTCCGCCCAGACCTCCCCGGCGTCCCCCTCGTCTTCCGCCGGCCTCCCCTCGCCACCCTAGCCACCGGACGAGCTTCGTCCAGCCAAGAACAGTTGCTGGAAAAATGGGTTTCCAGCACTGTTCAAGGCCCGTTTTGGGCCGTTTCCGGGCCCCGGATCCGTGAATCGCTTTGGGAAGTTTCGTTCCTCGCGTCGCCGCCGTCGGATTGATCCAATTTGTGCGCGATTTGGTGAGTAATCTCACTAATCCTGGATTAGTTGGCTAATTATGCTTAAGGTTGGTTTAGTTTTAATTAATTATGTTTAGGTTGTTAGATTAGAATAAATTAGCAATTATTAGTCAATTGTGATGCGATTTAGATAAATTGATTGCGCAATTAACAAGTAGACGTGGTCTACTATTTATTGGAAGTATACGGGAATTTTCCGACCCTAATCGGACTTCAATTTGGCGATTCGGGCCTAAGTGAGATTTTTGGGCATTTAAATATTAATTTTCGGAATTAAATTAAATAATTATTTATTTCCTGAAAATTCAACTGGGATGGCTCCGTGACCGGAAAATTATGCTGATGACCGTGGTGAAGTCCGTTTATTTAATTGGACCTTATTTTGAACTAAACGGAATTTTTAATATTTAATAATTAATTTTCGAAATTAATTATTTATTTATTTATTTTTCGGAAATTAAGTTTGAGATGGCCGACGACCGAAATCTCGTGCTGATCATCGTGGCGCAGTCCGTTTATTTAATTAAGCTTTAAATTGTGCTGAATTGATTTAATTGTGGATAATTACTTTAGAAATGGGATGAATCATCATGAAATGCTTGGGGCTTGATGATTAGATATATCACCTCGGAGAATGCACATGGCTCGGTGATGAAGTATGTCACCTTGGAGAATGCATGTGGCTCGGTGATTAAATTTGGCATCTAAAAGGACACGTGGGCTCGGTAAATTGATGCATTACCTCGGAGAATGCACGTTGTCCCAATGAGTACATTTGGCATCTAAAAGGACACGTGGGCTCAGTAAATTGATGCATTACCTCGGAGAATGCACGTGGTCCCAATGAGTACATTTGGTATCTAAAAGGACACGTGGGCTCGGTAAATTGATGCATTACCTCGGAGAATGCACGTGGTCCCAATGAGTACATTTGGCATCTTGAAGAGACACGTGGGCTCGGTGACTTGATGCATCGCCTCGGAGAATGCACGTGGGCTCGCTGATTCATAATGGCATTTTAAAGGGCACGTGGGCTCGGTAAAGTAATGCATTACCTCGGAGAATGCACGTGGCTCGGTTATTGGTTTTGTTAATTGAGTCTGAATAGCAATAGCTTGAATGACCGGGAAATGGTCAGGCTGACATGTAATCGACGTGGTCGATTGATCATTGCTTTGATTTGATGTTGTGAATTGATTGACTGATTCGAAATGACCGTGAGAGGTCTTGTTGGCATATAATCGACTATGTCGATTTGATCGATGCTTCGATCTGTGTTATGATTGCTTGGATGCCTATTATGAATTGTACTGCCTTGCAGGTTGGATCTGAGGCCAAGGTAAGTCATCTGCCCTGTGCGTGTTTAGGCAGCCTATAGTATAATGGTTTATCTAATCAAGCTTAGTGGGGTAGAACTCGCTGAGTCGTAGTCTCATCCCAGTTTGGGGAAAACCATTTTAGGACCCCGATGAGAAGCTGAGGAGGAGAAGTCTATGAAGGAGAACTCGGAAGTGAGATCTGAGGAGAAGGATTTTTGGAAGAAGAAGATAGTCCCGAGAGGGGTCTTAAGTACGGCCTGGATGGATTGAGATCCTATCTTCTTTTAAGATCTCCATTTTGATGTGAATAGAGATAGAGTAAAAAGTTGTGAAGTGCTCTGGTTTGTGTTTTGTATAAAAGTTTGGTTATAAGTTTCAATATGAAAAATATGGCCCTGCTTTTCTATCACATCGTTTTATTGTCTGGGGATTTTAACTGCTTCCGCATGTGCTTAATAAATGGAAGGGTCGGCGATACATTGTCCTAGGATATCGCATTATAAAATCGACCAAGTAAGAAGGATGTGTGCGTGCCCGAGGATCGGGGCGTGATAGCGTCGCCGGCAACGATCGACAGATTCGGCGGCGGCTAGGGTTCCGGCGTTGAGACGAGGGGTGGCGACGGCGACGGCGAGGCGGAGGCACGTCGACGGACGACAACGATCGACTAATTCGGCGATGGCTAGGGTTCCGGCGGTCGTGAGCATAGGCACAGTCGTGTCGTCGGAGAAGAAGGTGGAGCCGAGAAAGATGAGAACGTGTTTGTGTTTACTGTTTATGTTTGGATTTGGAGTTATCATGTTTCGGGTCGAACAATGTTCCTACCCTACCCGACCCTAAACATATCTTCATTGCTTGTTTTATGTATGTGTCTCAAACAGTATCAAGACCCGAAACAAGTATACTACTTGTTTCGTGTTTGGGTCGTGTTTGGGTCGAGTCGGGTCGGGTTAGGCTTTTTTGACAACCCTAAGTCCAGGGCCCTTATTAATCGCAAGCTAAATCCAAAGTGCAAAAGCCAAAGAAGGCAGAGATTTGAGAATTTATACATTTTATGCCTTGGCCAAAGAATAGCTTCCTCAAGGTGGTGTCTGTGCACGTGTAGATTAGGTCCATTCCTATAGTTGTTCATGTAAGTCTCCCATAATGTTGCATATGGGGCTTGACGATCAACCACTAACATAGACTCCGCCCAATGGACCCGGTATAGATAAGAAATTCCTTGACACATAAGTTGTTAAGCCTCATTGGATCCATAAATGGTGAAAATCCCAAAGCCTACTTAAAATAAGTGCTTGAATTCATTCAAATATCAGCATGACATTGGCCATTGATGAGATAAGCCAAGATTGACATACAAGTCCAAAACTACGGCACCGCTTCATTCAATTCTTACTCTACGATATTTGCAGCGTCTCTCGCTACCAAGAGAAAGAATAATGATGACTCAACAAATGAGAAATGCTTTTTTTTATCTTTTCCTTATGTTGCTTGGGCTATTTACCATTGTTTGAATCTACCAAATCTGATAAGCATTCATTCCATGAACATCATCATACCCAGCAGCGAAATTAACAAAAAATTGGCTGCACTTACATAACACTAATTCCTTCTAGCAAGTCAATGTACTTTCAGCAGCAAATGCCACAAAGTAGCCAACTAAGGAAATACTCCATCCTAAATCTCTATGATGAAATATCTGTTGGAGAAATCTTCTTGAAGTGTTTTGAAGTTGACAAAACGTTTCTATCGCCCAGTCTAGTCGAAGGCTTGAGACTCTGCTATTTAAAGTCTGAAGACCTCCAGACAGCCAGACTCAAGACTCAAAGTCTATCCTCATTGACAATCTCTAATCCGTTGGAGAAAGGTTATCCAGAACTGTATGTTTCGTTGAGGATTTGACCTTATCAACTGGAGAAGATCTCGTGGCTGGAGAAGACATAACGGAGTCCTTTGATTGATCGAAGATTGACTCGATAATTGAAGATCCGGTGATTGCCTAAATATTATTGGAAGGTTCTGCTTATGGAAACCGAGATCCTGATTGTATGGGCGAACAGGATTGATGGGCTATCAACACGTTCCTTTTATAGCTTGAACAATCTTCCTAATTGATTCCGTCCAACGGGTAGATTGGAGGAATTCCTTTGGTAAGTGCCAACGGGTATGATGGCATAAAGGAGTATATAAGGAAGACTGTCTTAGTTGTTCAAGGTGTGCGCGATAGAAGAATTCCAAAGTACGAAGCTCCTATTTGTTTAGATAAATCCTTTGAGCGAATAATTGTACACAAAAAGAGAGTCTATATTTGTGAGAGACCTTGAGGAGGTGTGGTAGAACATCTACACTGTGGAATCAAGGCAAAGCGTGCTGTAACTTCTCTTTTGATCATAGTGAAATCCAGCCGGTGGGCTGTCAGTGCGGAAGAGTGGACGTAGGCATGGAATAAGCCGAACCACTATAAATCCTGTGTTCAATTTTCTCTTCCTTACTCTCTCTACCTCGATCATATTTCATTTTGTTAATTAAGAGAGAATTTACTTTCTATCATATGCAAAGAATCGCTTCCGTATATCTATAAATTGTTTATGCACCTATTCACCCCCTCTAGGTACTCATACTAGCAATATCAATATCGTTTGAGTTAATCCGAGGCAAAAATCAAACTCATACAAACATAGAATTCTGATCCACAAAAAAAGGGAAAAAACTAAGGTCGATGGAATTTAATATTTGAAATTTTTTACAACAAGCAACGTTTGGGAAACATATTGAGAAATGAATCAACAAGACCGTATCACATCACCAGGTACACAAATTACAATGTGACTCGTATACTGAAAGCAGACCATAACAGGGGCCAAAGTCATTTGCAGAAAGAAGGATTAATCAACCAAGAAGTCTGCAGTACTGTTTACCAGAAAGAGAGCAGAGAAAATATCAAACGTTCAAAAGAGAAATAAAGATACCACATGTTCACAAAGATAATCCATAAATCAACATCATTGCTCAAAAGCACATTTGTTATGCTAATTCGCTTCCATTTCCTGCAGAATAGAAATTCAGCAATTGTTGCTTGTGTCTTTTACACTACAAAATGTAGCCTGCATCACTCTCTTCCTTATTAAGCTAACAATGCAAGCAATCATATTCCCTCATTCAGAACAACTGAGGCCAACGTTTCACAGAGGAACCTGCCTAGCCACCAAATTCACATTCCCCTTGGATTGTTACTTGGATTCATCAAACACAAAAGAAATCATATTAATCTCAATGATCAGATGATCCAATGTAGATAACATGAGAATAAATTTTAAGCGTGTGGGAGATAATACTGAGGATTTCTTTCACCTCCCAGTGGCACAGATTGTACAATTTATAAAACATTAATCCAGAAACTGCCAAAGAGAGCAACCTACACAGCGATCTCAAAGTAACATAGATGAAGATGGAATCATCTTTGCAAGACTTTTGACGGGAAGAACTAAACAAGTATCAACCATCTAACAGACAAACACGCATTGCAGTGAATGTTGATTTGTGATTCAGATTGTTAATATGAACACTTCATGGTGAGCACTTCCGGTGATGATCATACAAAGAACTTATGGCACACATATAGACACGCCAACAGTAAACTTGACAACAAAAATCACATAAAAATGCCTGAAGTCTCTCTTCATGAGGCTAAGAACGAAAAGGAAGATTATAGTGTTTATTTTACCAATGCACGAAGGACAAACGGATCAGAGGAAGAGGTCATCCGAGGCAGTGATCCTGAGGAATAATCTATCTCGGGAGCACCTTTATCGAGTATTATCACCTGAACAAGGGAGTTGTCTCCACATTTTAAAAGGTTGAGATGAAAATGACCAATGGGGTAATGCTCCATAACATTCTGACCTTGTTGTTACTCTTTTCTAGTTGCCCAGGTTGAACTACTTTGACCTTTGGAAGCATCGAATTGGGAGAGTATTTCCGTATCTCCTTAAGAACTAATCCCCCATTAACATAACTAAAAGTATGTCTAGGGCACAACCTAAATCCAAAGTGCAAAAGCGCAAAGAAGGCGGAGATTAAAGAATTTTCATGTCTTATGCCATCAGCCAAAGCATAGCTTCCACAAGGTGGTGCTTGCACTCGCTTAGATTGGGTCCATTTCAATAGTTGTTCAAGTGAGTCTCACATGAATGTTGCATATGGGGCTTAGACGATCAACCACTGACATAGACTCCGCCCAGTGGACCTGGTACAGGTAAGAAATTCCCCGACACATCAATTGTTAAGACTCGTTGGATCCATAGATTGTGAAAATTCCAAAGGCTACTAAAGATAAGTGCTTGGATTCATTCAAACATCAGCATAACATTGACCATTGATGAGATAAGCCAAGATTGATAGACAAGTCCAAAGCTGCGATACCTCTTCATTCAATTCGTACTCTATGATATTTGCAGTATCTCTCACTGCTGAGAGAAAGAATGATGATGATTCTCAACAAATAAGAAATGCTTTTTCATCTTTTCTTGATGTTGCTTGGGCTATTTACCATTGTTTGAATCTACCAAATCTGATGAGCATCATTCCATGAACTAATTAATACCCAGCAACGAAATTAACAAAAAAGTTGGCTGCACTTACAAAGCACTAATTCCTTCTAGCAAGTCAATCTACTTTATCAGCAACAAAGGTCGCAAAGTAGCCAACTAAAGAAATACTCTGTTCTAAATATCTATGATGAAATATTATTTGAGTTAATCCAGTGCAAAGATCATTCATACAAACCATTCTTTCAAACATGAAATTCTGATTATAAAAAAAAAAAAAAAAAAAAAAAAAAAAAAAAAAAAAAAAAAAAACTGAGGCTGATGGAATTTAGTATTTGAAATTTTCAAGACTGTATCACATCACCCGATACTCAAATTACAATGATGACTCGTATACTGAAAGTGGACCATAACTGGGGCCAAAGTCATTCGCAGAAAGAGGAATTAATCAACCAAGAAGTTCGTGGCACCGGTTACCAGTAAGAGAGCGGAGCAAATACCAAACATTCGAAAGAGAAATAAAGATACCATATGTTCACAAGATAATCCGGCAATCAACATCATTGCTCAAAAGCACATTAGTTATTCTAATTCGCTTCCATTTCCTGCAGAATAGAAATTTAGCAATTGTTGCTTGTTTCTTTTTCACAACAAACTGTAGCCTGCGTCACTCTCTTCCTTATTAAGCTGACAATTCAAGCAAACGTATTCTTTCATTCAGGACAACTGAGGCCAACGTTTCACAGCGGAACCTCCCCAGCCACCAAATTCACATTGCAGACAATCGAAACTTACCTTGGATTGTTACTTGGATTCATCAAACACACAATCAATAGAAAAGAAATCATATTAATCTCAATGGTCAGGTGATCCAATGTAAAAACATGAGAACAAATTTTAAGCATGCGGGAGATAATGCTGAGAATTTCTTTCTCCTCCCAGTAGAAGAGATTATACAGTTTACGGAACATCAATCCAGAAACCGCCAAAGTAACATAGATGAAGACGGAATCATGTTTGCAAGATTTTTGGCAGAGAACTAAACAAGAATCGACCATCTAACAGACGAACACACATTGCAATGAACGTTGATTTATGATTCAGATTATTAATATGAACATGTCACAGTGAGCACTTCATGCGATGGATCATAAAAAGCACTTATAGCGCGCGCATTGACACGCCAGCAGTGAATTTGAACAACAAAAATCACACAAATATGCTGGGTCTCTCTTCATGAAGCTAAGAACGAAGAAGGAAGATTATAGTGTTTATGTTATCCGATGCACGAAGGACGATCGGATCAGAGGCAGAGGTTGTCCGTGACAATGACGTTGAGGATCGGAGCCAGCGAAGGAGAAACGAACAAATTCAGAGCAGCCAAAGTAAAACGACCGGAGAACGGTGCTGACAGAGCTACGGCCTGGTGGTGGAGCGATCCGGGAGGTCAGTTGGAGGTCACCAGACGAAGCAAGGAGCCAAGAGAGATAATTCTCTGGCCGTTTAGAAATCTTTGAGCCTCCCCACCCTGTGTGATCTGTGTTGAGTGCATTGAGTGTTGTCGTGGCCGGCGATGGAGGACGAGCGGCGGTGGCTGCCGGGGGGACCGAGGCGACGGAGAGGGGGTGAAGATGGAGACGCTTCTAGAAATGGTTGACCCGATGGAAAAATTCTCTCTTGCTGAGCTCTTGTTCGTGGATTCCTCTACCCGAATGCGTGCGCCAGGCCCATCAGAGTAAGCCTCGGCCCAAACAATTTCCCTCACCGCAGCCCACGATCCACAGCTCTCTCGATCGATCGGCCGAGTCGCAGAAGATTCTCCACCGCTAATCGACACCAGCAATCCACCGTCCGCCATCTCTTTCTAGGGAATTCTCGAGGCTTCTTCATCAGTTCTCCTTCTCCGTCGTCCTCCAGACACCGTTAGCCGCCGCCGTAGTGGCTCTGCCATCGTCGGTTTCGCTGCAGCAAGGCCAACTCTCGTTCTGCTCTGTTTTCTGGTCAGGACGCCCGAAAGTGCACGAACCCTTTGGTCGTTCTCCTTTGCCGGCCCCGATTATCGATGGTGGAAACCGCCGGGAATTTCGTCACTGAACGAAAGAGAGCCAGTGAGCTTTAGCTAATGTCTGCGAGTAAATCAGTTGCGATTGAAGCTCGATTAGCAACTCGGACTCATAATGTTATTTTCGTGATGATCTGAAAGTGAATCTTTGCCTTGTATATGCGTACGAGCACCTTGATCAAAATGCCTATCACTTGTTGGATGAAACGTTCGAACTAGATCTGTATGTAACTTCCATTCAATCCTTGAAATGCAAAATCATATTGCATCAATTCAATTTGTTCTCGACTTATTGAACCCTTATTATGGCCAAATACGTTCGTATGCTCAACAAATGATGTGAAAATTGCTGTTCCGTGGCTTGAGGATCTCTCTGGTTCGAGTTAAAGTGTGAATTCTGTGGTGAAAGAGTACGAGATCTGCATGGTCGTCTGCAAAGAATGGAGCGTCAGAATCGCCATCCATCTTTCTTGGTTGTTGCTCTCTTCCTCATTGTCTGCTGATGCGTGCACAAGAGGTGGAAATTTTTTGGAAATGTGACTTTTCTGATGCTGCGGTTTTCATTTCGTATCCCATACTTAGAGGACTCGTTGACGGAGTCAGATAGCTTGGAATGGATTTATTTGGGGTACATTTGTTTCCGGATAAATTCTCCTATTTTGTTTTCACTAACTAAAAAGATCGAAATAAAAAATAAAAATAAAAATGAAAATCGTAGAGAAATGCAAGTCTCGGTTAGGCTGTTACGGTTTAAGAATAGAATTTCATTTGATTCATGTCCTTCAAGATTAGGGAGTCATGTCTCTTGAATCTATAAATAAATTGAAATGTTACGTTGTGTTTTTCTCATATGAAATGGATAAAGAAAATAAATTAAATTAAATGATATAAAAAAATCCTTTTTTTTTTAATATTAGGATTACATTTTAGGGTCACTTGGACGTAAGTCTTCATTTAGGCTTAGGTTTAATTTTTGGACTCAACTCATGGAGTTTTTTTGTCCTGAGGCTTGATGATGAGACAATATATATTCTTTAGCCAACACCGTATCGGATTAAATTCTTGGACGATGATTTCCATATTTTACTTACTTTCAATGCCTTGATTATGAGCTTGGTTTATTAGGTGATTTTTTCGTTTACTATATTTCGATTATGTGATTTAAATCCGAAAGCAGTCATTGTCACAAGGATTTGACCACATCGTTTTCTTCAAATATATTTGCCTTACCACAAGTTGTATTTAAATTTGTTGGCTGGTTCAAGAGCTTTGCATGCACCTAGCTCTTTTAGCTTTACCTGCATCAATTACAGACAGAACATGAGAAAGAAAGCTTTCACTTTCTAGGCATACACTTATATGCGATACTCATAACTACCAATGTAGCGAACTTAAATTAATAGATCGAGTCTTTCTAATGATCTAGCTTTTAAGGCCTGTATGCACAACACCAATATCACATTCAACACCATCAAATCTGGTATGACCAGTTCGTTTTGTTTCCGTTGGCATGACATTTATGGGATCCCCTAGCACATAGATATGCACACACGGTTGAGCTACAAATAGGGAAATGTTATGAGGATCAATATGCTCTAACATAGTCTATCTTTGCCTAATGACGTGGGCAGTTTTTGTACTGAATTCAAATCAAACAAGAGAACAACACAGTCGTGGGGAGAATGAGCTTTTAGATTAAGAGATTCACATTCAAAAATCTCGTGATGAGCAATTCGAGGTTCGGTCTCTCCCCAAACTCCGTGCCTAAATTGATGCAAAATAGGGACTGCCATAAACTTCGCAAACTCACAAAGCTGAGGATGCTACTTAGGTGAATGCAATTCATTTCCCCAAGACTTCGATCTCAGACCGAAGCATCACGGCCATTGCCAACATCTTCCTCCCTCAATGACATTCGACATTTGGTGGTGGATACTCTATATCGGACACAGCTTATATCGAATACGATTTCATGGAAAATGGAGTGCCCCTTCTTATCTGGAGACCAAAAATTGGCCCTCATATATTCATTCCAACCCTTTGATAACTAAATCATCTCATCACATTTTTTTTCCAATTCCACAGCACACTTTCTCAGAAGCATTTCACACTGAAGTTCGCCAGATAGAATGGTCTTGAAGCTATGTAGTGTCTTCGGCATGAACCATAAAATCATTTTCTTTTGTAGTCGATCATAAATTTTATTTCTCATTGATATAATGAAACTTCGACAACTAAAACCATTTGAATCAGGTTGTAGCATAAATGATTCAATTTTTAAATTTCTAAAAATATCAATAAAGATTTCAAAAGATATATAATATTTTGATGTACAATTGGATACCTTCAATTTCATGAATCCGAATTTGTTGTTAAGTCCGATTCAAAGAGAATATAAAAGTATCGGAGGCAAATCCATGCACAAGATAAAATCCCCACATTTCATGGTTTAGCATGTTGAGTTGAGAATTGAGAATAAGGGATCATGGGATTATTTCTCTTTTTAACTAATTTGGATGGAATTATCATTATTGATAGTTATATTAACATCTTATTTAATGCTTCGGTTATGCTAATAAGGTAATTTCTAGTCAAAGCAAGGTAAACAGGAATAATATATCAGAATAAAGATTTGATGTAGTAAAAGCTCACATTTTTTTTTTTTTTTGCGGATTGGTTAATTAAATGCTTATGATTTAACATTAACAATCACTGAGTTAGCCAAGACAAGATGAATAACCTCAAGTTTATGGATGTATTTAAACATAAATTGCAGCAAACGATCCTGCTGCGGCTGCAGCAATTATTTGAGATCATCAACAAGAATGAATTTGCACCTGAGCTTCGCGGCTATATTTCACAGGCTCGACTTAACATGCGTTCGAAGAACGGATCCACGATCTCAAAAAATCTGAAGTAAAATTGCATTTTTCAATTGAAAAGTCACGAGAGTGATCCTAGCAACTCACAACATCACAACAACCCGTAGAAAATCTAAAAATGAGCTCAAAAAAGAAAACAAAGACACCTTCAAGGTGAATTTGCATCCTAATCAGGGCTTAGGTTTGACTCGCTAAGATTTTATCTCACCCTGTCGTGGGCTAACATTTTTCAAGGCTGTAGCGTCGAGATATGCTGAGTGTGGATGTGGTGGGCATGAGATGCAACAACTTTTGGTTGGCCCTGCTGTTAGCAAAGTTTAAGGTGACCCTGATCCCTGAGGTTTTTGAGAAGGTCGGTTGGAAGTTGCTAGTGTAACGATTTGTAAATCATTAAACTTCCTAGGGACAACAATGGATAAATAAGTCGTGGTTTTTATGGGAAAATCCTGGTTGTGTTTTACCATCCCTATATTTGTTTATTGGCTGGATGTTTATTTAATTCGCTTCTGCATGTGCTTAATTGATAAGATAAAAAAAAAAAAAAAGAATGGGTTGGCGACGCGTACTGGGACGTCACATTTTCAGTTGACCATCGAGGGATGTTCGCACGTTTGAGGTTCGGGGCATGACACCATTTATCCGATGTCTTATCAAATTGTTGCAGCTTGTGGACTTGAGCAACATGCATAGCTTTTCTTTTCTTTTCTTTTTCCCCAATGACAGAGCTTTATTGATTTGGAATCTTATGAAGATATTCAGATCATTATAGTTTGAAAAAAGGACAAATAGATTGCATGGCGATCAAGGCACAGATGCTTGATAGTAAGACATTGAAGGCAAGCGAAAAAAGGAGTGACAATGGTTCCAAGAACACATGCCACCATGAAGTGACCAGTGGAAGTTGCATCACGGGAGAACTTTAGGCTGGTTTTCATCTTGGAAATATACGGTCCAATTCACCTTGTTGATTCTGATTGTATGAGCTAAAGACAGCATTGCATTTTAGTGATAATTGTTTCATTTCACAAGCGTAAAGCCAGAGAGAATCCAAACTATAATTTATACATTGATTAGTGCAATAATGATATGGAACAACTTATTTTTTTTGTGTGAGGTATGGCACAGTGGGGTTTGGTAGAACAAAATGGTCATGCCAAATCCAGCAGTTGACATTAATTTTCTTTTATTTGATGGTTGAGATCATGCACGTAAGTTCAAGGCCATTACTTTGTTGCATCAATTTTCGTCGGTTAAATCTATGTATCTATGCAACTACTCTTCTTTTTAGATTAGTAAATAATTGTTGAAAGGATGTTGTGGAAACCCAAATCAAGTATATTGCACTTTATCACCATTGGTGAGGGACAATTGATTATGAATCCTTTGTAGATATTTAATCATTGAAGTAAAAAAAAGAAAAAAAGAAGGACAAACAGATCATTTGGTGAACGAGGCAAAGATGCTTGAGTGTGCATCATTGATGCGAAGTGACAAAAGGAGCAACGAGAGGTTTGAGGAATCTGCCAAGCTATTCTCCAAACTCAAAGCTCTATAAGACAAAAGAGTACATTTGGACCTCACTTATGTTGGCATGGTACAATCATGAGACTGTGGTAATAATGCATGGCTGCCTTCTTCAAATAAGAACTTTAATAATTAAAATATTCACCTCGTAATGCTTTCTGTTAATAGCAACTCATATTTTCAAGTACCTACCATTTGTAAAAGACGTGATTTAATTAAAAACCGTCAAAAGATTGTGATGCGAGAAAAGACATGGTTTATAAAACTACAAGCGACATTACCAAATTCTTGTGATTGCTATTCAAACCTTGCAAAGAATAAGGCACATGCAATTTAGTCTTCATCGTTTCAATAAGATGCGATAGATCATTCACGTAAGTTCAAGGCCATCACTTTGTTGCATCAATTTTTGTCGGTTAAATCTATGTATGCATGCAACTACTCTTCTTTGTAAATAACTATTGAAAGGATGTCGTGGAAACCCCCATTAAGCATAGTGCACTTTATCACTATAGTCTAAAAAAGGACAAACAGATCACTTGGTGACTGAGGCAAAGATGCTAAACCGTGCATCGTTAATGCAAAGTGACAAATGGAGCAACGGGAGGTTTGAGGAATCTACAAAGCTATTCTCCATACTTAGAGCTCTATAAGAAAAAAGAGTACATTTGGACCTCACTTATGTGGGCATGGTACAATCATGAGACTATGGCAACAATGCATGGCTGCCTTCTTGATATAAGAACTTTAATAATAAAAATATTCACCTCATAATGCTTACTGTTAATAGATACTCATATTTTCAAGTACCTACCATTTGTAAAAGACATGATTTAATTAAACACTGTCAAAAGATTGCGATGCGAGAAAAGACATGGTTTATAAAACTACAAGCGACATTACTAAACTCTTGTGATTGCTGTTCAAACTTGGCAAAGAACAAGGCATATGTACTTTAGTCTTCATCATTTCGATAAGATGTGATGGATCATCGGTTTCTCCATGCACAATATCTAGATGACTCAGAGTTGCAATTTCGTCACTCCCTCAACATATCCCTCAGAGAATACAAAGAGACTTGTCTGCCCACGTGCATGTTTGAAGAAGCAATGCATGAATATGAAAGACCATAATATAAGCACATAAGAAATGAGAGAACACAATAATATGGATATTCACAGCCTTAGCTATATGAATGCGGACTCAAAAGGGAGTGGGGACACCCCATTTATCTGATGTCTTGTCAAATTATTGCATCTTGTGGACTAATGCAACATGCATAGCTTCTTCTTCTTCTTCTTTTCCATTGACAAAGCTCTATCAATTTGGAATCTTATGAAGGTATTTAGATCATTATAGTATGAAAAAAGGAAAAATAGATTGCATGGCGATCGAGGCAAAGATGCTTGATAGTAAGACATTGAAGGGAAGCGAAAAAAGGAGTGACAATGGTTCCAAGAACACATGCCACCATGAAGCGACACGTGGAAGTCGCTTCACAGGAGAACTTCAGGCCGGTTTTCATCTTGGAGATATATGATCTAATTCACCTTGTCAATTCTAATTGGATGAGCTAATTGGATGAGCTAAAGACATCATTACATTTTAATGATAATTGTTTCATTTCACAAGCTTAAAGCCAGAGAATCCAAACTATAGTTTATACATTGATTAGTGCAATAATGATATGGCATAGCTTATTATTTTTGGTGTGAGGTATGGCACAGTGGGGTTTGGTAGAACAAAATGGTCAAGCTAAATCCAACAGTTAACATTAATTTTCTTTTATTCAATGGCTGAGATCATGCATGTGTTTAGCCAAATTCAACTAATGATTGCCCTAGTTTGGTTAAAAAAATATGAAGCCTTTAATATAAATTTTAAGTGTCAACATTTGTTATTGGAAAACATCTATTGAGATGCAATAGGACTGGACCATGATGGTGTCTTTTTTCATGGATGTGTGTGTGTGTGTGTGTGTTAAGGTGATTGGTTACAGAGTGAGTAACTTCTAGTCTAGTAATTTGGAAACTATCTTGTTGGAATCAGTTCCCAATTTTGAAACCAGATACTAAACTAATCAACTTTGGAATGTGCCTTTTTTTTTTCTTTTTTATTTATTTATTAGATATACAATATGCATTATGTCAAATATGAATACATGTCTTATAAACATCAAATAGAATCAGATTTGGTAAATGAGAAGTAAATCTTCATAGACCACAACTCCTTTGAGGTAATTCATTGTGCAAGAGAGATGTGAGATCAAAGAAACATACTAAAGTGAGAACTTTTCAAGCGGGAAAAGATCAAAGAAATCGAGTATTAGCGATAGAGAGAGTGAGACCGCTAAGAGTCTGTTTGCGTGTGTGTGTGTGTGTGTGTGTGTGTGTGTGTGAGAGAGAGAGAGAGAGAGAGAGAGAGAGAGAGAGAGAGAGAGAAGTAGTCGTGCAAAAAGGTTCCCAAATTTTGTGTTGTTTTTGACCAATTCTACCCTAGAACCAGCCTTGACAAGTTTGTTTCTTGGGTAGAACCGACCATTACAATGTATAGAAACCAAACCTATCAAAGTCAATTTCCAAATTTTTTACAAAGGCACCAAATTGGTCTTTTATGAACCGACCAAGATGGACTGGTTCCAAGGTTGAATAGGTCTGATTACACGCCCCTAATATTTATGGCTTTCTATGTTGGAATTTAAGTGATTCATTCTAAAATAACACTATAAAAAAAAAGTCTCACAACATCATACACGGTATCAAAGGAAGATTTTTTAAGTTCAAGTTATTTAAAACCCCTTATTTGTCTTTTTTATTATATGTTTCCACTCTTAGCCTCAGGACGAGGGCATTGTGGGCCCTCCACATTGCCAGCAAGAGTCATTAACCGTTGCTAGGGCCCAAGTTATTTCGCTGGCTAGAAATCCTACGAAGGAAAAAGAAAAAAGAAAAAAAAAAAGAAAAAAATAAATTTCATAAAACTTATTAAAATATTACAAAAATCATCATCATCACTTTTGGTATAACCTAAAATATAAAAAAATGGGAGGAAATAATTGTGAAATTTCTATGTATTTTAATGTGCATAAAAGAAGAGAACATAAGATAGGCTTTATTAAATGACCATCTAAAATTAAATAACAATCAAGGATATGTATAATCCAAATAAAATATAAGCGCAATCTTGAGAGATGAGGATACTCAAAAGGAATATCCTAATTAACTCTAACAATATGTTCGATTAAAATGTGCACATCAAATCCAAAAAAGTGAAAGGCACACACCTGCAGAATTTTAACAATTGAAGCATGGACAATTTAGTAAAACAATTGGAGCCTGCTTATTTTTATGTGCGCGAGGGTTGACGGGTCTTCATGCAATGTGGGTTCCATGTATTTATTTATTTAATACAAGATTCATTAAAAGGAGAAATTGACTTTGAAGACCCAGTTCCACTATTACTCCTGGTTTTATAAAATTGAAAATTCACAGCGAGGAATTAATGTTAGTCCCTCATTAAACATATATAATGCAATTCATGCTTTGCAGGGTAATAATCATGAAAATTACTTATTTTGGGAATAATGGAAGCATTTCCTACAATATGAATATTGGACCTTTTGTTCAATAGCAACACATGGACAATTGTAGCTATATGGCATCGTTACTAGGGGTGAGCATTGTCCGGGTTGGGCCGACCCACCTCCTAACCCTAGGACCAACCTCGCACGATCTTGGTCCTCAATTTTTGGGATTGATGATCGACCCTATTGAGCTTAGGACCGAGAACCGAACCGATCCAATGAGTTCGGTCCGATTCGAGATCAACCCGAGACCAAGCGATAATTTAGTTATTTCATTTTTTGTACTCTTTAAAAGGGCAACCGAGGACTGGACCAACCCAATGGGTTTGGTCTAGTTCCAGAGTCAACCTGGGATCAACTGATAATTTTTTGTTTTATTTTTTGTACTCCCTAAAAAGGCGAGCAAGGACCGGACTGACCTTATGGGTTCAGTAAAGAGCGAGGCCAGCTAAGAGTGGTGAGCAATGAATGTCGAGTGGGGTGAGCATCAAGCGTCGAGCAGGAAACAACAAGCTAGGCAAGCATCGAGCAGCAAGTGATACGAGTGACCCAAAGCTAGTGAGGCGAGTGTCAAGTGGCGAGCGGAGAAGTTGTTTCTTTCAATTTTGCTTAAAGACTAAGAGGACAAATAAGATAGAAGAGAACGAGTAATAGAGAAGTATGCCGTGAGGAGCTATTTATGCCCTTTTGAACGTCGTGAGGACTCCTCACAAAAACATTTTTCTCATTTGTAAATTATGGTTGTTGATGCCGTAAAAGACATTAAAAGATCTAAGTTATTAAAAAATAGAGTAAAATTACTTGAACTCCTCACTAATGAGCTATTTAATGTTGTTGATGCCATTTATTTTGCAGTTTTCTTTATATAAAAAATTATAAATAATATATTAGATATATAATATATATATAGAATCAAGGTTGGTCTGGGTTGGACTGACCCTAAACTCCCAAAACCGAAGACTAACCCGCACAAAGGCTGGTCTAGGAATCCTAAGACCAAGGACCACCTCGATCTCCCTAAGAATCGAACCAAGACCAGCGGGTTGGGCCGGTTCAGGATTAGTCCGGGGTTGACCCTAGACCGATGCTCACCCCTTGCTATATCTCTTTGGTTCTCAAAATTCTAAAACTCTTGGAAAGAATAAAACTTATCTTGGAGAGTAGATTTTCAAGAATATGAACCCATCAACAAATCATATTATTAAATCACCTTTTTTAAGAGTTTAAATCAATAAATTATAAGTCTACTAGATTTATTAACTACTCAATCCCTCTTCAATTAGCCGATACGGAATTTTTCTCTATGGTACGCTCACACTTGTACATTAATGAATACCTAACATGGATAATGACAACCCAACAATACTCTTCCTAATGCTAAAGATATATAGATAGTGCCTAAAAAGTGGTACTTTACCAAACACTCAACACAAACCCATTAATTCACAAAGAAAAATAGCATACACACCATTAGTGTAAAGAAAAAATTTACATGAACTTTCTATTTGCCCCTACCCGTGTAAAACTTTCTTACGTTACTATATACTATGACCACTCTTTCATAAATTGACATCGTATCTATAAGATTCCTTTTTTTTTATAGAAAGTACATCACTTCATTGATGGAAGCATGTCATATAATACAACAGGCACAAGGAGCGCAACATCACTATGCTAGTCTTACTCAAAATTAAGGAAAAATATTAGCTACACAAGTTGTGCTAGCACCACAAAGTAGATGCTCATCTATTAAGCGACGTGTCCATGAATGGCCCATTTGTCAAATTTTTCTCTCCTTGTCTCTCTCTCTCCTCTTGCAGACTCACACCTCCATTTCTCTTCTTCTTTGCCGTTTCTCCCTTCTTTTTTATTTTCTTTATTTTCACTTTCTTTCCTTCCACAACTTGTGTGTTTAATATTTTCTCACACAAATGGCCTCATATGCCCTTAATTTACTCTTAATATCCGATCAATGGTGTACAAAACCTCATGCATAGAACTTTTTTTCACATTACTACTGTATGTTATGGGTGCTCTTTCATAAATTGATATTTGTATCTATAAGATTTCCTTTTCTGGAAAGTACGTCACTTTATTAATGGAAGCATATCATATAAAACAATTGGCAAAAGTGGCGCAACACCACTGCGCTAGTCCTACTTAAAACCAAGGGCACGAAAACTAAGCTTCATATACTCATATCCATAGATGAGACTAGAACTTGCTTTTTAGCATGAGCTCATGTTGAATCAACTTTGAGAAAACATCCATGGTGTCATGAGTAAGCCCCAGGGACACAACCAACTCGTTGCTCTCCCTGCTCCGAGAAGTGACCAAGATGAGGCTGTCGGGGACTGTTGCTGGCGCCACCTGGAACGGCCTCCCAAACCCGAAATCCATCTTGTAGAAAGGGAGCCGGCTCCATTTGCTGATGCAGCAAGCGCTGCCCTCGCAGTCGACTAGGACCCTGTTCAACTCGATGTGGTCGATGGCTGACCTTATGTAACTCTCGGTGGCGGATGCGAGCGCCTCGTGCACGGTCCTGACAGCGAACGAGAAGGGATTGTGGGTCAATTCGCCCGCACTGCACTCAACGCAGGACCAAGCAATGCCGTTCCCGAAGTAGCCACTCGGCAGTGGGGGGTTGAACTTGGAGCGGCCGTCAACTGCGGTGAGTAGCTTCGTTGTCTCGTGAGGATCGATTCCGAGAGCTTTGGTTCGCGAGAAAATTAAACATTCTTGCTTTCATCCTCAAATGACTCAAACGTCCCTCTGAGAATTGCGGTACCCATCCTGTGGACAACAATTATGAAACATTAAGAAAATTAACCGATTAACCAACAGAAAATATTCTTATTATTAGTAACAATCTATATCTATAGATTATCATTAATGATGAAAATATTTTCATCACATTCATTATGCTAAGTGATACAAGCAATCATTTTAAGAAATTTTTTCTTTTAAAAGTGTTGATTTTCTATGAGCATTCGTAGATTTTGCAATCAATTTGCCTAACTTTGATTTTTATTATCAGCACTGAACTTTTATTTCTTCACAATTGATGGCATTTTGACTGGGATCTAACCAACTTTCCAGTTGAATTTGACTTGATAGAGACACGGACCAATTTTCTCGCTTATAAGTATCACTATAGATGTAATATTCAAACTCACGTCAATATTTTAATATAAAAAAAAAACTCTAGTTAAAATTAATCAAACTTGAATGCATATTTAATGTGCAAGATAAGAAAAAAAAAAGGCACATACCTGAGCAATTTCAACTTCTAAAATTTTCGAATGTTGAGTTACAGCAATTAGAGCAAGTCTGTATTTATATTTGCAAGGTTTGATGGGTCTTCGTGGCCAAGCCCTGGGTCAACCCAATCATGTGGGTTCCAAGCATTAATAATTTCAATACAGTATGCATTCCAAAGAGAAAATGACTTTGAAGACCCAATTCCAAAGAGAAAATGACAACCTCTTCTCACTCCCTTCACAAATTCCAAGACGTGATCCTCATAAAACACATGAATCACGCTCTTCTCGCTCCCTTCACAAATTCTCGTGATTCATGTGTTTTATGAGGATCACATCTTGGAATTTGCAAAGGAAGCGAGAAGAGGTTGTCATTTTCTCTTTGGAATGCATATTGTACTGAAATTATTAATGCATGGAACCCACATAGTTGGGTGACCTAAGGCTTGGCCACGAAGACCACACATTCAAGCCATCAGTCACCTAGGTTGTGTGACCCAGGCGTCGCCTGTGGTTCGGCGACGGTCGCTAGGGTCGAGCGACCCTCAAGCGGCAGTCGCCGGCGCGCGACCCCTTGGCCAGCGGTCGTTGGCCTCCAATCAGCTTCTCCACCAGAGAAGATGAATAGTGATGAACAGTAACCAGAGCTTGCATTACGAAAATGCAAGTTCCCAAAGGATCTCTAGACATGCTCTGGACTAAGGGCCCTTAGAGTCATTTGGAGATGCAATTGCATATTGCCAAAGTCGCACAAAAAATTGAACCAAACATGTTTGCATTTGGCCAAGAGACTTTAGAGTCCCAAAGCCCATTCCCAAAGCCGAACCAAATGGGGCCATACTCTTTGCCTTCTCATCACCCAATGCCTAAATGAGAATGACACAATTTTCTAAGTGAGTGAGCCATATTACCAATTGATCTTAAATGGCATCGATTAGCAAGGCATGCCAACAAATTCACATTACATAATGATATACTTAACAGAGACTTCACATTGAGCCTAATTTGAAAAGCTAAGATACTTGATTGACCACAAGATTTGAGTACAACATTCTAAGGGGGAAGAAAGTTCAGGTACTAGCGATATCATGAGACTTGGCTATAATAAAACCATTATTTATTGTGTTATGCACTACTTGCTCCAATACACAAAAGAGGTAGCGGCACTAGAGGAGCATGAATTTTGCCTCCTTCAATATCACCCGAACTTTTATCCTTGTTCAATCGAGTACGGAATGTGACTTGAACTAGTAACTACGTTAGAAGAATTGTCACATAATGTGTATCAACACGGCCTACTTGCTCACATGTGACTCGCCTATTCGGCAAAAGTGTTGAGAAGGATTACCAAAGGAAACTTGAATAATTTAAAGGATGTGCTTTTCTATTTTTCATTTTCATGTTCACTTTCCTCGTGAGTTTTGCCAAACTCTTTCTCCACCACAAACGCTCCATCACCTTCTTCCTTGTTGCCATTGTCTGTCATCGTCATTGTTTGCAGCGGGACCTCAATTAATGGTCACAACCTTCGTTCAAGGTCAATCAACAAAGTTAAGCAGTGGTGGTTGTCTGCAATACGCAGGGATAGTCTTGAGAAATTATTGGGGGTACAAGTGGTATGCCTCATTTTTATTCAAGTCCATTTAAAGAGTGACACATGTCCCCTCTCTCTCCCTTTATCTATTTCCTTTCTTATGCACCTCTTGTTTCTCTTCTTCACCATTTCTTCCTTTATTTCCCTTTCCTTTTTTGTCCTTTCTTTCCCTTTGGCTCGCGGCCAGTGCTTGGCCATAGTCGGCGATCGATCATAGGTGAGGGTTGCTTTTCCTGGATTCAGCGAGGGCTCAATCTAGATCTAGAAGTTGTGGAGGGAGGTGATGACATCGGAGCCACGAGGGACTTTGAGGATGTAGGGGCTAAGAGAAGGCTCGGTGTCGCAAACAATAGGGGGGCTTGGGCTTATTCTTGGACTTGTGGGGGCGGTGGATGACCTGTGGAGGGAGGGGATGATATTGGAGCCGCAAGGGACCTTGAGGAGGCAAGGGTTGAAAGAGGGCTCGAGGTTGCAGGTAATGGCAATGGGAGACTTGGGCTTGTTCTTGAACCCGGGGGTGGCTGTAGGGGCAGTGGACAACCTCAATAGTGGAGCCATTGTCGGAGTGGGGATCAATGGATGAAACGATGGTGAAGGCAATTGACTAGGGCGTGTTTTGCAGGAGAGGGGGAGAGAGAACAAAGAGTAAAGGATCGCATGAGAGGGAAAGAGGTAAAAGGGAGCATTTCTCACATGTGGGCTCAAATAGGACACATGTTGCTCATTAAATGGACTTGCGCAAAAATGACATGGCCCAAATATTTTTGTCTAATGTTTTATTTTTTATATTTTTGGGGGGAGGAAACAGAAAAGTAAAGTGACTTATCAAAACCAATGGTCATCGTATCAGCATAACGTATCATCACTTATGGAGTAAGTGCCACATCACAACATAACTTATAATCACTTATGGAGTAAGTGCCGCATCAACACTTCCCAACAAAGAATTTAATGGATGGATCACATCGAGCACAATTCACAAAGTTGAAACTACTCGATAGAAACAAAAAAGTTTACCTTACTATCGTGCAAGTTTCACAAACTAAAGTTTTCCAATCCCCAATCTCTTAAATCTTTAGAGCTCTTCAAAACTCCACCTTCTAAGTTCCTTCAAGGAATGCTTTTGGAATATGAACCCATTGACATATATGTCATTTGATTACTTTTATTTAAGAGTCTTAAGTAATAAATTATAATTCAACTAGATTTTATTAACCGGTCAAATCCTATTTAGTCGCCCAAAGATGGAATATTGCTTGTAATATGCTCACACGTATACCTCAACAGATAATATATAGCATGAAGAAAAGACAATCCATCAATACTCTTCCAAACGCTAAAAATATATAGTAGTACTAAAAAAGGGATTACGAAAATAATGTGGTAAAGTGGATGGATGAATAAATAGGTATACTAAACACTCGAAAGAGTTGGCCTTGTCATGTAGTGAATCGATTATTCTAAATGTGTTTAGATAATTTTACACAAGTGGATACGTAAAACCTTTGGCTATAATGTAATTAACATTGCCTTTTTTAGCGTATGTTGTGGTTACTTTTTCATGAATTGACATTTGTTTCTCTAACATTCCCTTTTTCATTGATGGAAGCGTATCATATATTACATTAGACATAAGCAGCCCAACAGGTTCTGCAATGGTCCTCCTTAGACTTCACCCATGTCTACCAAAACGAACACAAGTACTCATTTTCATATATGAGGCTAAAAACTTGCTTTTCAGTGAGAGCTCAGACTGAATCAATTTTGCAAAAACATCCATGGCATCGCGAGGAAGCCCCAGTGACGCGACCAACTTATCGCTCTCCGCGCTATGAGAAGAGACCTAGACGACGTTGTGGGGTACAGTAGCTGGTGCCACTTGGAACGGCCTGCCGAACCCGAAATCGTCTTGTAGAAAGGGAGCCGACTCCACTTGCTGATGCAGCAAGTGTTTCCCTCACGATCGACCACGACCGTGTTCATCTCGATGTGGTCCACGGACGACTGTATGTAACTGTCGGTGACGCATCGGAGCGCCTCGTGCACAGTCTGGACAGCAAACGAGAAGGGCTTGTGAATCAGTTCACTCGCTCTGCACTCTGCATAGGACCAAACAAGAACAGTCCCGAGGTAGCTGCTCGGCAACGGCGTGTTGAACTTGGATCGACTGTTGACTGCAATGAGAAGCTTTGCTGTTTCATGAGGATCGATTCTGAGAGCTTTAATTCACAAAATCCACACGAGCGCCGATATGACTTCGAAGCTCGTAGGGACTATAGAGGAGCCATCGTTGGTTGTGATTGTGGACGCTTTCTTGAGTTTTACGAGAGTGAGTGGCTCAAAGCAGAATGATTTGTAAACAAGGGGCTTGGTTTAGAGGTTGACTATGCATTTGGGACACCAATCCATCCGAGCATACTCGTGGTGGGGGAAATCGACGTGTAAAGGTCACCTCGGGTACAATACCAATCGATCGAGAAAGGGACGAATCGAAAGCGGCTTGGCTCGAGCCACATCAGTCCAACAAGTTATGAAGTCCGTGAGGGCTTTACCATCGATGACGACGTGATTTATGAGAATGCCGAGGGTGATCCCTCCGCACTTGAATGCTGTCACCCGGATTATACGATAAACTGTAAGCAAAGGTTTTTTCCAATATGGGCCCTCTAATAAAAAGAAGTTACTCAGTGAACCAGTATTATAAAAACATTACCTACACTGTCAGCAAAGGTTTTTTCCAATATGGTTTGGGCTCCATCGCTGTTGTTCATGAGTTTTCGCAGCATTGGCAGATCGATGATGCTGATGTCGCCCAGCATTCCGATGTCGTCCTCCGACATCGCTTCGACGAACGGGACACCTTCTCCCGTGCATCTCACTGCCATCTTCCTGTCACTCCCGCGACGAGTCTCCTGTGAATGGATAGAACTCGACCAGTATCTCGCCCAGCGATTCTCTGAGCATCTCGGTCGCAGCGAAATGAAGACAAGCAGATGCTGGGAGGAAGACAAAATGACCAGATCTGGCCATGGCGGAAGACGAAGACGAACAGATGCTGGGAGGAAGACAAAGTGACCAGATCTGGCCATGGCGGAAGACGAAGACGAACAGATGCTGGGAGGAAGATGAAGCCATGAATACTTTCTCCCTGAGCGGTGAGGTGGTCGGGGAGAAAACTAGAAAGTAAAAGGTAATATTTTCTCCCAAGCTACCATGGTGACAGCAGGAAGACGAAGCAACCAGATCTGGCCGATGATGAAGACGAACAGACGCTGGGAGAAAGACAAAGCCGAAGACGAATTGAGGAAGATGACGGAGAGGGTGACTCGGTCAAGCTGGTGGTGTGGACGAAGGAGGAACAGAGGAGGAGAGAGAGACAGTGGTGAAATGAGATAATTTTTATTTTTTATTTAATTCCATATCAGCAAATATGTGTCAAGCTGTAATTGGATGGAAGAAAATGATGCTTGCCACGTCAACTGATGATCTGGTGAGAGCAAGCCACTGAATATTTCCTCGAACGGGGAGAGAACCGGAGGAGAGGAGAGGAGAGGAGAGAAGAGAGAGAGAGATCCGGTGAGTGAGACCGGGAGAGAAAGAGGGAGTGAGCTCGAGAGGGCTTCTTGATCGGCTGAAAACAGATGGAGAGAAAGGGCGAGGGCTACTTCTCGAAGGGCTCGGCTGAAAACCAGAGACGGCGAGCGCTGCTCGAGAAGGAGACGGTGAGAGCTGCTCGTGGGAGCCACACAGAGAGAAAGAGCAAGCTCGAGAGAGGGTGAGCCGGAGGAGGCTGGTTCTTGGAGAAAGAAAGAGCGAGAGAGAGCCGACTGTGCTCTCAACATCTTCGGCGTTGGGAGCGTTCCGGTGGCGAAGGAGGTGACGTCCCGGCGGTGAAGGACCGGAGGTGGGGCTGGTCAAGTGCGCTCCTCTCTCACGCGGCCTCGAGAATCGAACGAGGAAGGTTCGGAGAACAGAGGGAGATCCAAGCGAGAGTTGAGGAGGAGAGTGAAACTCGAGAGCGAGAAGGAGTTCTCCAGCAGCTCTGCCACGCCTGAACCCTCTCCGACGATCTCGCCGACGCCCTCGAGCACACCATCTTTCCCTCCCAAATCTCTGCGTCGCCGGTGAGTTTCTTTTTCGGTTAGAACCTCCCTTGCCCGAGGATCCCGGCTCGAAGATGCCAAGGCGGCATGCCATATAGCCCGATTTGTCACAAGCTCGCCCGCTCGTCGCCGTCTCCGAGCCGGAAGATGAGGACCTGAACAACGTAAGAGAGGGGAGCATTGGAGAGGGGCGTGGAGGGCAGAATGAATGAGGAAGGGAAATCAGAGATTTTGGGCTGACCTCTGGGCGATGGGATTCGTGGGCGTTGGACTCAAGTTGAAGCTCGGCAAATGTGGGCTGGTTTTGGTATTTAGTTGAGCTTGGGATCAGTACAATTAATTCGAAAGGTGGGCTTAGATCATTTTGTAAATGGAGCTTGTTAAAAGCCTGGTTCGCCAAACCCACGAGGTATTAGACGGCAGCCTGTTTTTTAACCGGGCCCTAGGGCCCACCCCGAGTCCCTATTTTCGGAATAAAAGAATTACTTTTATTAAAGATTCGAAAATATATATAAAAATATATAAAATAATTAGAAGAATTAAAAATTCCAAATTTCCAAAAATACAAAAAGCTTCTGAAATGTAGAATTCCTTGGAAAATGCTTAAAAATAGTCTTTTGGGGACTTCTCTCAAAATTGTGGAAAATCATTGATAAAAAAATCATGCACAATATTTAACCAAACTCTTAAGGCTTTGCAATAGGGTTCCAATGTTTCCTTTTTTCAGACGAATTATCACTTGATTACATGCTTTTCAATGTATTGATTGTCGTTTACTTTTAGTCTAGTAAGGAATGGTATCTTTTTTTATTTATTAGCGTTAAACACTCGCTTTGCCATGCAATTTATTTGATATTCTTGGTTGCTGGTTATTATTATAATAATTGCGTATCCGCGTGATCACTTTACATATTAGTGAATAGATCTAAAATCAATTCAAATTGCCTAACAAATATCTTTTCATGAAATGAACAATAAATGACACCAATTGATTAATTAGTATAATAAAGTCATAGATCCTATGGTCTCAAGCCTGTTGTGTAGTTGAAGTTGGCACTGCTTTCTATGGTCTCAAGCCTGTTGTGGAGTTTATGGCATTCGCTTTCGTTATGCAACCGATTGATTACATTATAAATCCTCCTGCAAAGATGAACTACGTGTTGGTCGGCGATATGTCAGTCCCTATAGTTTAAAGAGAAGCTACAGCAGGAGTTGGTGCCCATCACTCCCAAGCCTAGTGAAGACATCGCCATCCAACCTAGGGGAATCGTTGCCGGATCTGGCCTCATTAGATCGCTCATAACCCTCAGGATCTATTAGACACGACTGTGTAACATCTCTGGTATGTTCCTCCAACCAAAGTCCTTCCTCATCCTCTGCTTTTTTCAGATTGGCAATCACTAATTTCTTAATGCAGTGTGTTAGTTACGTTGTTTGAATGCATTGTCGTCATGGAGTGGATAGTTTGTGTGGTCGCAAATTTACTCAAAACTTCTTTTCAGTTTGATATTATGACGGTATCAACATAAGCACAGAAAAATGAGATAATTCATTGACACATGCTCAATAGAATAACGTTGGCGCAGGATGGGACGATTGTTATTACACTAATTTCATCAATTTTTAATGCTTGGTATTAGCCTCAGAAAGCTTCACGTCTCCTCCGTCCTTTTCCTGCCTCCTTTCGTTTGAAAGGGTAAGCAATCATTCGCAAATTCTGGACAAGCTTGTCTCATTCCGAAGTAGTAATAGCTTTGCTATTCAGTGACTCTTTGCTCTCATAAACTTTGATGGGTGACCTATCGTTGCATAGCTTAAACGTTGTTCTCTAAATTGCTGTTCCATTTGGTAACAAGTGTAATTAGTTGATGATTCAGTCTTGTCGAATTTGATTTGTTAATTACTTGCTTTGCTGCTCTAGGGGTTGAATTAATTTATTTTGGGTCTACTTGCTTTATGGTTATTAGTATCAATATTATTGTGTTGTTTTATTCTATTCTAATGCGGGTTAGGAAATTGGTGAGCTCCGAAAGCTCACTCCTAGGCAACTTCTTCATTGATTATAGGCCATTTGCTGCATTTGTTTTTGTATACATGTATCTTATGACGGCAGATCAACATAAAGACTCTGGAAATACAAATCATGGATATATGAGGAAGCGCCTTTGTGGATTTTCGACACTAAATGTAGGGAAGAAAAAGCACATAGTTACGTGGAGGTATCCAACTCATGAGTATAAGCACATAGTATCAAGAAGCTATTGCCGTAGAGAATGCAAGCCTTCAGGTGATTATCTCTGTTCATCCATTCATGCAAACATTTCCTACACGCAAATGACTTTCTCTCTGAAATGCACATCAACCAGATGAAAAGGACAGAGACAGAGCCCCTCTGACAAGTCCATAGCTCCTGATGAGCTTCACTGTCGGAATACCTAAGAGTTGCTCCTTGCTTTTCCTGAATATGTTGCTTAATGAATCCATTCGAAATATTCTGCACATTTACATGTTTGAACGACCGAGTTATGAAATTATATAAGTGAAATGAGAAATCCAAAGATAAAATCGGAGGGCGAAGAGCAAGAAGGTAATATTCGAAGTCGAAGAAATTAATAGCTAACATCTTTTTCTAATACATGTTATTAATGAGTATTGTTTTAATATTCTATTGGATTACATATATACCCAAGACAGATGAAAAAAATTCTACAACAGGTGGACATCAACTAATAAAGCGGTCACGGTATTGTGAGTGCTAGCAATCATAATTGAGCTCTAGGTGTAGCAGTGACAAGACCGTGTGGGGGGTAAGAAGTTGCTGTTCTTGGTCTTCATACGAGAGAAGAGCCGATGGAATCTCTTTCCTAGCGAGGGTTCTTATCGAAGAGAAGGAAGGAGAAAAACCGGTATCTTCCTACTCGAAGAAGAAGTACTTTAGTTTACAACTCTTCTTTATATAGCAATAATTAAGCTCAAGATCTTACCAAAATATTCATATCAGATGCCGGATCACCATTTTGAAAAATGATAGTTATAAATCGAATTTGTGGGCTAATTTAGCAGCAATGAGAGGTCTTGGAAGTGTAAGACCATGAAAAACCAACTCAGAATGGCTCAATCTGCATATAGACTACTTCCCATTACTATAAATAAAAATAGTAAAGCTGCTCCTTCCACGCTGGGGGATTTTCTTTATCTATATCCTATGATATCATTTCATTTGGCGCCATGGCCGAGGGCAATAAGGTGTGTGATTAGAAATCCTTTTTGCACATTGAACAATGAGGAATTTAGTAGACATTGGTGTAAAAATTTGTTTAATTGAGTAACCATGAAGAGATGTAGCACAGATTGGTAATTGCATTACCATGCGTATCATATGAATGCTCTTTGCATACAATCGGTGGTTGTCAAGAAGAAGAATTCAAGAGAAATGAGATCCTATAGCATCAAAGCTTTTCAAAATTGAATGACGAAAGGTCAATAACCAATTTTCCTGTGATAATAGTCCAAAAGTTTGTCTAAGTCAAGGTCGAGAAGTCTTCCTGCAAATCGTTCATGTCTAGCTCCTCCATTTTCATATTGCAAGCTTCCTCCATCGAGAAAATGAAAAGTATGGATTTTGCTATAGATTAGGCATAAAATGGCCAAATTAGGTTCAAATAAAGGTATCAGCTGGCGACTTAATTAAGGGTAATTTTGTCCTAAATTTGTAATTTGATAACAGAAAAATAAGAATTTTTCCCAAATGAATTGGGAGTAGGTTCTCTTTTCCAATTTCACAATTTCAAGTCACTCCCGTCACACAACTTGAAAACTCCTCCATTTTTTTTTCTCCTCGCCTTGTCAAGTTTTCATTTCAAATAAGAATATGAAATTGCCTAATCAGCATTAAAAAAAAATTGATCTCACTGGCCAGCCAAATATTTACACCACATTTTTCAGCGATTTAAATTGAGGTAATTTTTTTCCAAAATTTGTGATTGGCCAAAAAAAAGAAAATTCCCCAACGAATCAGGATTAAGTTTCCCTTTTCAATTTCACGGTTTTCTAGTCCCTTCCGTTGCAATTCTTGAAAACACCTCCGTTGCTTTATCTCCTTCCTCCCACGCCATGCCATCATTGCCGCCCTCGACACCACCGTCGCCGCCACCGGGAAGTCCAATCTCCAACATACCCGAGGATCGGGAGCCACCCCGGCAATGCCACCGCAGTCCCAACAGTAGACCGTTCCTCCTCTTTTCACCACACGGCTTCTCCCCCCTCCTCCTCTTCCTGCAAGTTTTCTTAAGCTGCTTCCGATGCGAAGTTGAGGTCTTCGAATTTGACACTTGTCGATTCGCTTTCGATCGATGCTAGATTCAATGGTGATGATGTTGTTGCCGCAGGATTCGACATCAGGGTTGCTGCGAAACTGAAGTATCATATCAGATCAGTTGGATGAGAATCGTTCTGTAGCTCGTTCTAGTGGCTTCACACACGAACCATAGTGGTTCCTGATCTTATGTCTAGGGCTGGATTATTTAATTCTATTCGATGCGGAATCTGTAACTCTTGAATTTTCTGCTACCCACCAAGGAACGAATCGTGTCCATAGTGGAAATGAAATCTCATAGGATTTTCACTTTTTCATTTCCACTTTCTAGCCTTTAACCAGCTTGTGTCTCATTGTCTTGATTTGGGCTTCTAGCTACATATATTCATCATCATTTCTTGATATGTAAATTCAGTATATTGAGAAATGTTAAGTGATGCAATCACTTTTTTGGAGCTAGCTTTAGGATGAATCACGTGATGCTTTTGCCTTTCAAATTTCTGGTTAAGCCCTTTCTACTTCAACCTGGCGATCATTCAGTTGTCTTTCACACTGACTAGTTTTATTATATCTCCACAAGTGCTATGTTTCACTAGAACTATAGAGAAAAATAATGATTATAGGACTACACTTAAACAAGATTTTATTGCACACTTCTCTCTCATCCCTATGCCCCATTTTAGGCCCAATCTTTGTGGAAGTAAGTAATATGATGATTAATGTTTATGTAGTTTCGTACGTTTGTTAACTAGCATATGTTGTTTTAGGGGATTTTGATAAAGCATCTCTATTTGTGGCTTTTCAAGCGTAGGATGGAAATAGTTTTTTCGAGTGCTTTAGTAATATATATCCTTTAAATTTGATACCTTGTCTTTTCTGGCAAATGTAATAGAATGGCAGTTTCGCTTTTCTTGGATTTGCTTCTCCTTAATGGTGTCCACAGTTGTGGCGTTTGGTGGAAATGTAGTCACCATTTTCATGATTGCCATGCTGGGCATTACAAACAGGAACAGACTGAGAACTTGGAGGATCTGTTTTGGTTCTACATGAATCACTTCAACCAAGAGGTTGTGTCATATAATGCTGTTTACATATATGTTGAAGTGTGTTTGATTGCTGATGTAGTCAAATTAGAATCATGACAAACAGGGTGGTTCCTTGGTCCACTAAATGTTTATGTGTTGGGCATCTAACTCCTGTGCATGCATGAGTTTTTTACCCTCCTAACATGGCATTGTGGAAGTTACTAATGTGTTTTGGCCAGTTGGTCATAATCAAATCACATAGGCGAGGCTTGTTTTGCTAAGCTAAGCTAATCATTCAGCTTTGTTGTCCATCCGAGGCATGTCCATAAAAGTAGTTTTCTACGTGATTCCAATCCTTGGAGCAAAGTCTCTCATTTGTAGAAATGGCTTTCTTGCTGAATGCTACATATTATCGAGGCTTGGTTACGTATCATTCATGGATTTTTAGATGTTCTAGGTTTGTAGTCTGGGTAAACCTCTTAGCTATGTTGGTTACCTCATTGAATATTGCAGCATTTCCTAGATGTCTTCTATAGTTCTCTTCCTTCTGCTTTACGCTCCTAAGATTGTACCGTGGAAGTTATATGCGGTTTTTGATTGATTCGTTCGGAAGCACTAAATGTATAAACATTGTAGGTATGACGTGGATTGGACAAAATATCACCAGCAAGAGTGACTACCCTAAGGGCATCATTTTCTTCATGCCCAGTTTCAAAAACTCTTAATTGAGAGACTGATATAAATAGGAAGAAAACTCAAGCAAAGAACGGGGGTATCACTTTTGTTTATGCAAAGGAAAAGGCACCAATAGTAGCAGCCACCCACACATGCAAGAACCAAAGAAAGAGAGAATGAAGTACTAGCATATACAGTAGATACCCACCATGAGGACCAACTTGTTGGAAAGCAGAACGTAACATCTAGAGAATGGTGAAATCATACAAGAATAAACAAGGAGGAAAAACCAAAATTTGATAAATTGCAAGAAGTAATGTGCCAAAAAAAAATTCAAGAGCAACCGTTCAGCGATTCCAAAAATATTGAAGCATGCAACACTGCAGTTGTATCGATGCAGTAGGAGACGGCGTTTTGATCCAGCCAAAATAGGAAGAGAAAACAAAAAAAAAAGAGTATGTCCACACAGTTCATGTAACATAAGAAGAGACATTAATCAGAAATGTAGATACGAACAAAATGACAGAAAACAATCATAATGAAGAAATTTAAAGTGATATAGAAAGAAACGAAAATTGTAGGTACGCTAGCGAATGTCCGTTCATCGCATTCTGCTTTAGCTTGATAGATGTCAAAATGAGAACACCAGGAAGTGATACAACACTAGCTTTGAGAAGCAACTGCATCCTCTATCTTATTACTAGTGAAAAATCTGGGATTGCACACAAGTTAAAATTACAGACTTTTCAACCACCAATTAAAAGATAGAGCTTTTCTGAGTAATTTCTCAAAACACCCAATAGAAAAAAGGACCATTTTACGCTGTCATTTCTTCTATTTTCTCCTGTACCAAGAGCATCCCAAATAATAGGAGAGATTACAGCTTACAATGTGGTTGTTTGGCTTGCCTAGATTTCACACTACAATAATCGACTCTTGATTTCTTCGACCAAGAAAAAAAGTCAACTCTTGATTTCTCCTAAAAAACTCTGATCTCCTCCCTTTGCCTGCAGCAGAAACTACAATAGTTAAAGATGGAACTATAATAGTTAGAAGTGGATACATGAGAAACTCATCTCTCTGACAAACAAATTAAAAAATTAACAGTTATCTGTGATTCTAAAGCAAAAGCAGACTGCGTAGTCCTGCATCAAATGATTTCAGATATTTATTCTCGAAAGTTTTCAACTCAACCTTCAAAGTTTTCAGCTCAACCTTCAAAGACCGAACCAAAATGGCCTCGAAAGATTGCATGACGCTCATTTAACAGGTTTTCATTCAACTGAAGACGGGGAGAAGGCGGTGATTGCAGCTACGAGTAGCAGCCAAGTTGAAGGGGAAAAGGAGAGGGATTGATGGGAATTTTGTGGAAGTTTGATCGGATGAGGCTAGGCGTTCAAATTTGTTAAAGAGAACAACAGATGAGGAATCAATTATTGACGACTAGAGTATATAGCGCATTTTACAATCGGGTCATTGAATTTTGATTTCAATCGTCAAATGAACTTCAGAATTTGTAACAAATCAAAACCCAAGCAAACCATGGCCAATTCATGGATGTATCTAGAAATTTTTCCTAGTGGGGGCGAACTTCGGTAAATAATGATTATTTCAGTAAACAAACCGATGCTCTTGAACTCAATAATATGAGATGAAAATAATAGTTGCGTCGGTTTGGTTTGTTTATGGCAACTAGATTTTCATGATTCTGCAATTGCTTATTGAGGTTCATTAATTTGCGGGGGCAAATTGAAATGAAAATAGTTATTATGGACTCAGTTATATAAATCTTTAGAAAATCCGATGGGGATAAAAGAGGACTTAAATACTCATGATAAATTTAGCTAGCTCCCGATTGGGTTACGCCTTGGGAACCTCCCCTCGTAACACAGGACCATGCAACCCAAATGAGACGGAGAGTTTCGACCTGAGTTGGAGTGAACGAATCCCTACGCTCTCTTTTTTTTAAACTTCTATATATATATATATTTGGTTTTTTCTTAATGGATACTCATATGATGCCATGTCGTCGTTATAACATTTTTAATCAGATATGTAAGAATGCTATGTAAATATTGCGTAGAAAATTGTTCGAAAAGTCTTCATAATTCATTGATTACATATGGGAAAAAATGATGTTAATGTATCGGGCAATTGAAATTAAAGTTTAGTGACTTGATTGTACAAAGTGACTACGTTTGACATTTACCCCACTTACGGAAAAATTTCATTTGCACACCATTTTGGCATATTGATTGTTTATACCCAGCACTTTCCGCACCATCGACTACATCGACCATCAGGTACAATGCAACTCTAAGATATTCCCACGTTAAAAGCGAGGGATTATTACATTCTAGATGGATTCCATATTGAACGTGAAACTAGCTTAGCATGGAAAATATTGAGACAAAGTGAAGTTATTTAACGAAATGCGAAAACTTATGTTTCGAGGTTTATCAGAGTTCAGATTTTTTACTCTTGGAGTCCTTAGTGGAAAAAAAAGAAAAAAAGAATCAAAACGAAAACTAAATCTTCAAGCCGACGTCGTGATAGATGAGATGAAGAAATCAACTAGAATAAACTTTATTATTTACGCAGCACTGGGGGCCAGATCCAACTCCGAGATTGTAGAATTGGGCACCAGAAACAGAAATACTCATTTTCATATTGATGTAGTGTTTCCCGCGAAGGATGGTAGGACCCCTGGACAGAAGCTGCTTTTTCCTTCCTTTTTATGGTGGTAAGGACCGTGCGACCGATGTCAACAAAAATCCGTAGGACTAATTAAGGCAAATAGTGCAGATAAACTATTGAAAGGTATTAAGCACATTTATGCACGACATTGTTTAAATTAGGATTTACTCCTTTACTTTAAGGAGATGAAATTCATTCCATCATGATGTTAATTTACGTCAATGACATTTCGATAACCGGAAATGAAATTGGTTAATTTTCCAATTAAAAGAAACTTAAACAGAAATCTCAAATCAAAAGACTTAAGAAAAATTAAAATATTTCTACGGAATTAGAAGTTGTTTGAAACAAAAGTGGAATTTTGCTTTCACAAATGACATTAAAGCACTGTTCATTCAAACGGGGAACAGAACGCGGCAACACGATCATCTCCACCGGCTTAGCTCTCGTTGTTTTCTCTTCAGCCTCGCCACCGATCTTCACGCTCTCGGCCTATCAGTCTCGGACGATGATGACTCGATCGGCCTCAGATTGCGTCGGTCGATGAAGGGACGCCGCACCGGCGGGAGGGCCGATAGAGTGAAACCCAAAAAAATCCCATCCTTTGAATTGGCACAGTATCCAGAAATTCCCTTTGCCCACGAACTCTCTCCGATGAACGTTGCTTCGAGAAATCTCTGCAGACAGCTGTTCCTTGCTACATTCAGGCGATGACGGAATCCATCATTCGATATTCACCTTTACCAGGTCGTTTTCATCCCAATTTGTCAGTTTGATTTTCTGTTTCGCCTTTCTCTCTCTCTCTCTCTCTCTCTCCCGCTCTCTCCCGGCGTAAATCCATTGCCGCCAGTTGCCCCGTGGAGGAGGGAATCGAGTTTGCAAGGAAGGTGTTTGATGGAATGATGAAGTCGGACTCTGTTTCGAAGAACGCCCCGTTCAAGAGAGATGGAGAATCGGCGATGTTTATCCAGCTTGGTTGCTGTTTTGTTGAGAGGGGTTGCGGAAGAGTTGTGTGGCAGTGACGCCGTGACAGGGTTATGCTACTGCGGCAAAAGAGATATGGCTGCAAGAGAGGCATGAAAATCCCCTTTTCCCCGTTTAAAACAATGAGGGAATTCAGTAGACATTGGTGTGAAAGTTTCTTTAATTGGCTAACCATGAAAAGAAGCAGCACGGATTGGAAAATCGCTTGGCCAGGCATGTCAGATTCAGTTCATTTGACAAAATGAGTTCTGAATGCTCTTCACATGAGAAGAAACTAAGAAAACTTCAATTTGTGCCGCCCACATGCCAAAAAAGGCTCGTCATAGAATCTTCATGAATTCGAAAAGAGACGATGAATAAAATCTGATGTATGTCCACATTAAGCTTGTAAAACCATGGGTTGTGCCTTGAAATTCAGAGTTGGTACATGGCTTAAGGGAAGCGTATTTGATGCTACTACAACTTCAACAGTTCCAAAGGTTGGGTTGAGCCACTGGAAACCTTAAAGAAGCAACTAATTCAAGAGATTGTTTCCAGAAATGGAAGTTATCAAATTGACATTAGTAATCGGCTTCCTCCGTCTCATGACCCATGGCCACATGGTGACTGCCAACACTAGGATCAAGGAAGGTATCATGTACATTCAGGAGCATTCCATTCATTAGAACAGAACTTGTGCTTTTATCCAATTTGCCGAATCAGAAGCAGATTTCAGCCTAGCAATTCTGCAGTTCTGTTCTCACCAAAATTGAGCCAAAAGCAATGCTTCCTCTGCTGTGTCCATTGCATGGTATTGTTCACCCAAGTCTTCTCAGTGGTTCTGATAAAGGACCCTCCAAAAATGACATCATCCCTTCTAATAAAGGTCGAGCACACATTGCCACCTGCCTACAGAGAAGTTTATCTTGTGAATGCGGTCCAACTGGCAGAGAACTTTCCATGATAACCGTGGCTGATGAGCATCGCCGGCCATGATTTGTCTTAAAATATGAGAGCCACGGTCTGCGGACTTTTCTTGATGCGCATTTTTGAGTGAGCCGGTAACTCTCTGCTCAAGTAGACATTTTGCAACAACCAATGAGCTCTGAGGAAGACCGTAGGAGGATCCTTTTCAAAGCATCTGAAGGATAAAAACAGAAATTATTGACACGATGCACGCTTAACCTAGAGCTAACATAGTTTAGCAACTCTGTGTGATTTAATTCCAACAGTTTTCCTTGTCACGAGGATCTTATCGCATTGCTTTTCTTCAGATATATTTACCTTGCTGCAACTTCGGAAGAAAGGATACTCGGGCTTAAATTTGCTGGCCGGTTCAAGAGCTCTGCACAAGCTCAGCTCTTTCAGCTTACCTGCAACAGTCGCAAACAAAACATGAAAAAAAGTTTTCCATTTCTAGGCATACACTATTTTGGTCATGTGAAACTCATGTCCATCGACATAACAATGCTAAATCAATAGATGCGAGCTTTTCTAATGGTCTAACTTCTGAGGCCTATTTGCACAGCAATGTCATTTTCAGCACATTTAAGTCCAATATGACCGGTTCTGCTCGTCTTCATTGGCTTGACATACATGAGATCACCCAACACATACATATGCACACACGAGAGAGCTAGAGGCAGAGAAGAACTATGGGGATGAATTAGCTCTAACACAGTCTCTCTTAACTAGCGTCGTGGAGAGTTCCTATACAGAATTTGAATCAAACACAAGAACAACAGAGTCTGGAGGAGAATTAACTAGTGATTAAGATTCACACCTCGAAAATCTCGTGATGAGCAGTTTAAACTTTGGTCTCTCCCCAAACTCCGCAATGATGAATGTTCATAGGAACCGCCATGAACTTCACAAACTTGATCAGATTTTGTCGCCTTACAAAGCCGAGGACTCTTGGGTCAATGCACTTCATCTCCCAAGACTTAAAGCTTAACCGAAACATCACGGCAATCGCCGGCATCTTCCACTTTCGCAAGGCAAATCCACAATTGCTGAGGCTCAGTTCCTCGCATCACCACTCATTGGCGGACAGTCTATATCGGAGACGCCTTTATCAAATATGATTACATGGAAAATGGAGTCCACTTCAGATTTAAAGACCAAAAATTGGCCCTCGCAGATAGGGTAAATGCTCTGCAAATTCATTTCAACCCTTTGAAGTACGACCATCTCATCACATTTTTCCAATTCCTTAGGCTAAATAATTGCACCATTTCTCACTTTGACAAGCATCCTTTTTTGAGAGATTTTCACCCTATTTTCTCATGAACCTCTTTGGCATTCCCTGTTGGAAGAATAAGACCCATAATCTTAATAAGCCTAAGAGACTTGATTTCAAATTCAAAATGAACAACCAAATAGGAATGCATTAACCGAAAAGGACATCCTGAAGCAAATCCTTATCGGTTCATTTAGATTCAGAATGTGGCAATAATGAGTGTGTGCATCTGGATTATTATGAACCTCACACGGGTGGGTTCCAGATCTGTTCTTCATCCTCGTCGAATCTCGGAAAATCTCAACTGAGATGGCTAGATGCGATGAGATGTTGACGGTGGTGGTGTGGAGAGAGGGAAGGAGAGAGAACTGAGTAAGCGATAGAGCGAGCTATACGGAGCCCCGAGCTGATGGGTTCCAGATCTGTTCCAAGACTGATGGAGACTCACCAAGTTATTTTTGCTTATGTCATAATAACGGCTGGACGATTAGTTGGAATTGCTCTAAAGTTTGATTAAAGCAAAGATTTTTTTTTTTTTGGTCAGTGATTAAAGCAAAGATTCATTTGACGTGATTAATGACTAAGAGATCAGCTACCTAACCCAAAAAATAATAATAACAAATCAGGGAGTGCCCTATTAGAACGAGTCTTTTCTATGGTCGGATTCCAATCTTGCGTTTCTAAACAGAAGTGAATGAAAGAACCACATATGCTAGATGTCTACATCACGAAGAATCACACTTACCTTTGTGGGGATTTTGTATAACTTGAACACTATAAGTGACCCGACATCTCGTTTATCTAAAAGATTTTTAGTGGAGAGAAGCACCATGAATTGACAGCTCACGTGGGCGTTTCGGACTCTGTCTCGATCGATACGAGGCTTACTACCGAAACTGAGGGGTCCAACTATCCTGGCTAAGCCATTTGGAGATGTGGGCTTCTTTGGCCATGGAGTGTGCAGTCGGGCGTTGACCCAATCGGATCGTGCCGGCTGCATGAATATCGCCCAGAAGCAAATAACAAAAGTTCGTCCACATACCGCCGGAGCACAATTCAAGATTGCAGAATCATGTATAAGTACTACGATTTCACCGAGTAACTTAGGACTTGTAAACAAAAGATCACTTCATATTTCAAAGGGGGGAAAAAGTTATGCCACTCCCTGGCTTTCCGAGTTAGCCCCTTTTCCTACCAACTCTCTAAAACTCGAACTAATGTCAAGTGCTCATCACAATTCCACATGTGAGGCGCGAACTCATTGTGGTTATACCCAACTCATATGTTGCCCGCATGTTATATTAACTATGTGACATCAATCCAAGCAATAACGCTTTTACTTTGTAAGACCTTGATGGATCCACAAGATAATTGATACTACAAGAATAAAGTAGCAGTCTTGAAAATACACAAATCACCTATATGAATATCATGATTGCGTTTCAAGGCATCGTACGCATTGACTCTTTCCTTTTGTGCACCACAATGAGCTATGTAGTAGACACGATCCTGTCAAAGATAATCTATAACAAGTGACGGTATTTCCCTTTGGTTCCATACGCAACTATAGTGAAAATCATCCTAAAGGACTTGGGCACTAAGATGGCAAGCATTAGTACAACTACTATAGCATGTATAATGATTCCACTGCAGTATGCTGCATGGATGGAGCATGTAATGGTGTGCTTCAAGGCCCAGGCTATACACCATGCATCGATTCTATGAGAAATCAACTCAAGCATGAGCGCAACGACGTTATCACGCTGAAATTAAACTCAAAGATTATAGAGTTAAACACAAGGACTATTCTTTCACAATAATGTTGTCTCAATATTGTGCAAATAAAGAATTGTAATAGAGTTCAGTATAAAGTAATTCTTTGGCCAAATGATGGAATGTTGTCTCTATTGACACTTGAATTTTTGCCAGCGAGTCGAA
The DNA here is from genome assembly GCF_016545825.1 of Eucalyptus grandis. NCBI lineage: Eukaryota > Viridiplantae > Streptophyta > Magnoliopsida > Myrtales > Myrtaceae > Eucalyptus > Eucalyptus grandis. Next base: position 12,917,404 of record NC_052618.1, on the reverse strand, counting down.
CACGCACTGTGGTAAAAATAAATATAAAAATATGGTATGAAAAATAGTAAAAAATAAGTAAAAACCCAAACAAAAAACAAGGAAAAAAACAAGAAAGTAATGAAAAAATGTCCAATTCAGTCAGAATTGACAGGGCCAGTTCCAGTCTGTTGTGCCTGTTCCACAAGCGCAACCCTGACCGTACCAAGCCCATCAGAATAAGCCTCGGCCCGTCAAACCATGCGCGCCAGACCACATACAATACAATTTGCCTTCAATTGAAGATTAGAAGCATCAATGAAAGGACTCGCTTAGTGCACTTTTTTCATGAAAGGCATATATACGAAGTACAATAGGCATTCAGAGGCTAACAAAAAGGATAAAAAGAAAATAGAGGAGATACAAATTATTCCCCATCTTTTTTGTCACATTGTTGTTTTTCAATATGATGAGAAATGCAATAATTAATTTGTTGGAGTATGTTGGGGATTTTCGAGTCAATTACTGATTTTTCTGAATATGTTATGTAAGGAAGAGATACAAACAGGGAAAAGATTATGAATTGCCTGAATCCAACAAATTAAAGGATATAATTTAATAATACAAGCCCAACAAATCAAAGGTTAGAATTGCATAATTCAATAGGAGTAAATCCATCTTGTTTTGTACCCGTGTAGGGAACATTTGTAAGGCAGATATAAAGTGGAGGACCTCTAATTTTTTGTCTTCATTTTTTTGATGTCTTTTGTGGATCGTGAACACGTCAATGAAATTAAATATCGACCGGCCATGTGAGAGAGTTTTCAGTTTTTAAGATCACATATCGATCTCCAATGGGAGAAGGATGAGCGACAAGGGCAAATTAATCTTTAGCGCAATCACGAGATTGATTGAAATAAATGCAACACTCATGGATTGAACTTTACAAAGAGGCTAGTCTAAATAGAATGAATATCCGGAAAATAGGACTTCGACTCGTATGAAAATGCTAACCTTGACAGTGGTATCATCTGATCCATTAAGCCAAACATTAAATGCAACCAATATCTTTACGTGCACTGGTGAAGGAAGAAGGGAATCGAGGCCCGCAACGAATTCATCCGCAACGATTTCATCTCTGTGCACATCACAAATAGGCATTCTAGAGGCTTCTTCATCAGTTTTCGCTTCTCCATCATCCTCCAGACGCTGTAAGCCGCCACTGGAGCCACTCCGCCATTGCTGATTTCGCTGCAGCAAGGTCTCCTCTCGTTCTGCTCTGTTTTCTGGTCAGGATGGCCGAAAGAGCACGGACCCTTGGTCGCTCTCCCTTCGCCGGCGTCGATCGTTGAAGTCGACACCTCTAGGGACTTCATCTCTGATCTGATCACCGATCGAGGTCAAAACCTCACTCTCATCAAGGTAAATTACACACACTCTATTTCTGCCGCTTATGAACTAAAAACAGAGCCCATGAGCTTTAGCTAATAATGTCCGTGAGTCAAATAGCTGAGTGGATATATTTGGGGCACATTTGTGTCCGGATGAATTCTCCTGTTTTGTTTTCACTAATTAAAAATAAAAAAAATAAAAAATTAGAAAAACGCAAGTCTCAGTTGGGCGATTACAAGAATAATTTTATTTGAATTTCGTTTTATTCATGTTCTTTGAGTTTAGGGAGGTCATATCTCTTGAATCTTGAAATAAATTAAAATTTTACATTGTGTTTTTCTTAGATGAGATGACTAAGGAAAATAAATGATATAAAAAGAATTCCGTTTGCTTTAATATTAGGATTACATTCTGGGGTCACTTTATGTATGTCTTCATTAGGCTTGGTTTTAATTTTCGGACTTAACTTATGAGATTTTTTGTCCCAAGGCTTGATAATGAGACAATATATGTTCTTTAGCCAACATAGCATTGAGTTGAATTCTTGGACTTTAATTTCTGTATTTACTTACTTTCGATCCTTTGATTATGAGCTTGATTTATTAGGTGATGTTTTCATTTACTAAGTTTTGATTATGTGATTTAAATGCAAGAGCATTGCCATGAGGATTTGACCACATTGTTTATTTAAGATATATTTGTCTCACCGCAAGTTGCAAGGTAGAGTACCTGGATTTAAATTGCTTGCCGGTTTGAGGGCTATGCACGCACCTTGCTCTTTCAGCTTTAGCTGCGTCGATTGCAAACAAAACAAGAGAAGAAAGCTTTCAATCTCTAGGCACATCTTGTTATGTGCGACTGGTATCTACTGGCATAGCGGCCTAAAAACAATAGATTGAGTCTTTCTAATGGTCTAGCTTTCGAGACCTATAAGCACAACACCAACGTCATTTTCCAGCATAATCATATCCTATATGACCGATTCAGTTTGTTTCCATTAGCTTGACATTTCCGAGATCCCCCCAACACATACCGGTTCTGTACGGAATTTGAATCAAACAAGAGAATAACACAGTCGCATGGGGATGCTTAGCTCGTAGATTATGACTCCCACCTCGAAAATCTTGTGACGAGCAGTTCGAGAATCTGTCTCTCCCCAAACTCTCTGCTAAAATTAACGCGAATGGGAACTGCCATGACCTTCGCAAACTCACAAAGCTGAGGATGCTTTAGGTGAATGCAATTCATCCCCCAAGACTTCAAGCTCAGACCAAAACATCATGGCCGTCACCGACCGTCTTCCACTTTCATTGAGACAAATCCACAATAGCCATGGCTCTGTTCCTCGCCATTGGCATTCGGTGTCGATCGCGATCGCGGATATTCTATCTCGGACGAGCTTTTATCAAGTATGATTTCATGGATTCATTCTAACCCTACCGAACCATAGGCCAAATAATTGCACCGTTGGACGCTCTCGGAAATTCTCACCATATTTTCTCATGAAACTCTTTGAAGTTCCCCATGGGAAAAAATAAAACCCATGACTTTAATAAGCCTACGGAACTTGATTTCGAATTTAAAACAAAGAATGACATAACAGAATGCAGAAAATAAATTTTCAGCATTCGGGAGATAATGATGAGAATTTCTTTCTCCTCCCAGTAGAACAGATTGTACAGTTTATGGAACATTACTCCAGAAACCGCCATAGAGAGCAACCTACGATCTCAAAGTAACATAGATGTAGACGGAATCATCTTTGCAAGACATTTTACAGGAAGAACTAAACAAGTATCGACCATCTAACAGACAAACATGCATTGCAGTGAATGTTGATTTGCGATTCAGATTGTTACTATGAACACTTCACGGTGAGCACTTCAGCGACGATCATACAAAGCACTTGCAGCGTGCATATTGACACGCCAGCAGTGAATTTGACAATAAAAATCACACAAAAATGCCTGAGTCTCTCTTCATGAAACTAAGAACGAAGAAGAAGTTTATAGTGTTTATTTTATTCGATGCACGAATGACTATCGGATGAGAGGAAGAGGTTGTCTGAAACAATGATGCTGAGGATCGGAGCCAGCGAAGCAGAAACGAACAAGTTCAGAGCAGTCCGAGCAAACTCACTGGAAAACAGGTGCCAACAGAGCTACGGCCTGCCGGTGGAGCAATGATCGGAGACGATGCTAACGGTGCCGGGAGGTTTGTTGAAGGTCACCATACGAAGCAAGAAGCCGAGAGACATAACTCTCTGGACGTTCAGAAATCTCTGAGCCTCCCCACCGTGTGTGATTTGTGCTGAGTGCATAAGAGTTCTGGCTGGCGATGGAGGATGAGCCACGGTGGCAACCGGTGGACTGAGGCGACGGAGAGAGAGAGCGAAGATGGAGTAGCGTCTGGAAATGGGGTTGATCCGATAGAGAATTTTCTGCTGAGGCTCCCGTTCGTGTGTTCCTCTTCCCGAATGCACGCGCCTCGTGAGCGTCGATGCTCTGCTACTCGGACGCTTGACTTTTGTGGACGAGGTATGCAGTGGAGAGCAGCACTCTGATCAGGACGATTATGCTATGGCGTTCTACACCATCCCGTGCGATCTGAGGTCCCACTGTCGCGGAAAAGGGGTTCGACTACTACGCATGCTTCTTTCCACCGTGGCCGAGTGCCTCGGCCACGGTGCGTGCAGTGGTGTGCGGACAAATGGCAACCGTGCGCGGACATGAGGAGAGTATGAAGTAGGAGGAAATTTTTTTTAAATAATTAAAAATTCGAATTTTTTATAAAATAAAATAATAAAAATAAAAAGAAAATGTGTTTGGCGCAAAAAAGTGTTTGGTTTAGAAGTGAAAGAAAGTGGATGGAAAAAAAAACGGAAAACATTTTTTCCACTTTTGAAGAAGTTTTTTCTGTTGACGGAAATTGTATTCCCCTAGTCACTTTATTTTCCATGAAACGAACATCGAAAAATCCGGAAAATATTTTCTCGAAACTTGTTTTTCCAAAACAAATGTAGTGTTAATGTGCACATAGAAATTTCTTAGGCTTAGTTCCGTAGGAAACTCACATGAATCAGTTTTTTTCACACTAACAATTGCAAGTCATCTTTTGCTTGGGTTAATTCATAAGGGTTCTCGCCTATATTATCTAATTCATGAGGTTTGTCTGGGTAATATTTGATGGAGACATTCTCCTAGGCGTGTTTTCTTAAAAAGAAAAACAAGATGATATAAATTGCATGAAACTCAATTAATCGTGCATAATTTAGAATCTATTTATTAGAGTTTAAAATTAGACTGAACTATCACTTTTCTTTAAAAAAAGCCCTTCCGCTTTTCTCGCCCCGATTGAATTTATGTACATTAATTGAAGGGTGATTTGGTCTTTTTAGTCAATCTTAAGACACGAAGTGGGAATTCTAAATATCACTCTTCCTTATTAAGCTAACAATTCAAGCAATCGTATTCCTTCATTCAGAACAACAGAGGCCAACGTTTCATAGAGGAACCTGCCCAGCCACCAAATTCACATTCCAGACAATCGAAACTGACCTTGGATGTTTAGTTGGATTCATCAGACACAAAAGAAATCATATTAATCTCAATGGTCAGGTGATCCGATGTCAAAAACATGAGAATAAATTTTAAGCATGCGGGAGATAATGCTGAAGATTTCTTTCACCTCTCAGTGGAACAGATTGTCCAATTTATAAAACATTTAATCCAGAAACCGCCAAAGACAGCAACCTACACAGCGATCTCAAAGTAACATAGATGAAGACGGAATCATCTTTGCAAGACTTTTGGCAGGAAGAACTAAACAAGTTTCAACCATCTAACAGACAAACATGCATTGCAGTGAATGTTGATTTGTGATTCAGATTGTTAATATGAACACTTCACGGTAAGCACTTCAAGCGATGATCATATAAAGCACTTATAGCACGCATATAGACACACCAGCAGTAAATTTGACAACAAAAGTCACACAAAAATGCCTGAAGTCTCTCTTCATGAAGCTAAGAACGAAGAAGGAAGAATATAGTGTTTATTTTACCGATGCACGAAGGATGAACGGATCAGAGGCAGAGGTCATCCAAGATAGTGATCCTGAGGAATAATCTATCTCGGAAGCACCTTCATCGAGTATTATCACCCGGAAAAGGGAATTGTCTCCACATTTGAAAAGGTTGAGAAGAAAATGACCAATGGGGTAATGCTCCATAACATTCTGACCTCGTTGTTACTCTTTTCTAGTTGCCCAGGTCAAAATACTTTGACCTTTGGAAGCATCGAATTTGGGAGAGTATTTCCGTATCTCCTTAAGACATTTTTCATAATCCCCCATTAACATAACTTAAAGTAAGTCCAGGGCACTTATTTATCGCAATCTAAATCCAATGTGCAAAAGTGCAAAGAAGGCGGAGATTTAAGAATTATCACGTCTTATACCATCATCCAAAGAATAGCTTCCACAAGGTGGTGCCGGCACTCACTTAGATAGGGTCCATTTCAATAGTCGTTCAAGTGAATCTCACATGAATGTTGCTTATGGGGCTTAAACAATCAACCATTGACATAGACTCCGCCCAATGGACCCAGTACAGATAAGAAATTCTCTGACACATCAATTGTCAAGACTCATTGGATCCATAGATTGTGAAAATTCTAAAGCCTACTAAAGATAAGTGCTTGGATTCATTCAAACATCGGCATAACATTGTCCATTGATGAGATAAGCCAAGATTGACAAACAAGTCCAAAGCTGCGATACTTCTTCATTCAATTCGTACTCTACGATATTTGCAGTATCTCTCACTGCTGAGAGAAAGAATGATGATGATTCTCAACATATAAGAAATGCTTTCTCATCTTTTCCTGATGTTGCTTGGGCTATTTACCATTGTTTGAATCTACCACATCTGATGAGTATCATTCCAAGAACTAATTGATACCCAGCAGTGAAATTAACAAAAAAAGTGGCTGCACTTATAGAGCACTAATTCCTTCTAGCAAGTCAATCTACTTTATCAGCAACAAAGGTCACAAAGTAGCCAACTAAAGAAATACTCCGTTCTAAATATCTATGATGCTATATCGTTCGAGTTAATCCAGTGCAAAGATCAAGTTCATACAAACCACTCTTCCAAACACGAAATTCTGATTTAAAAAAAAAAAAAAAACTGAGGCTGATGGCATTTAATATTTGAAATTTTTACAACAGGCAACGTTTGGGAAACATATTGAGAAATGAATCAACAAGACTGTATCACATCACCAGGTACTCAAATTACAATGGTGACTTGTATACTGAAAGCGGACCTTAACTAGGGCCAAAGTCATTTGCAGAAAGAGGAATTAATCAACCAAGAAGTTCGCGGCACTGGTTACTAGTAGAGAGTAGAGCAAATACCAAATGTTCGAAAGAGACATAAAGATACCAAATGTTCACAAAGATAATTCAGCAATCAGCATCATTGCTCAAAAGCACATTAGTTATTCTAATTTGCTTCCATTTCCTGCATAATAGAAATTCAACAATTGTTGCTTGTTTCTTTTTCAACAAACTATAGCCTGCGTCACTCTCTTCCTTATCAAGCTGACAATTCAAGCAAACATATTCTTTCATTCAGAACAACTGAGGCCAACGTTTCACAGCGGAACTTCCCCAGCCACCAAATTCACATTGCAGACAATCGAAACTTACCTTGGATTGTTACTTGGATTCATCAAACACGCAATCAATAGAAAAGAAATCATATTAATCTCAATGGTCAGGTAATCCAAAGTAAAAAAACATGAGAATAAATTTTAAGCAAGTGGAGATAATGCTGAGAATTTCTTTCTCCTCCCAGTAGAAGAGATTGTACAGTTGACGGAACATTAATCCAGAAACCGCCAAAGTAACATAGATGTAGACGGAATCATCTTTGCAAGATTTTTGGCAGGGAGAACTAAACAAGAATCGACCATTTAGCAGACAAACACGCATTGTAGTGAACGTTGATTTGTGATTCAGATTATTAATATGAACATGTCACAGTGAGCACTTCATGCGATGATCATACAAAGCACCTATAGCGTGCGCATTGACACGCCAGCAGTGAATTTGAACAACAAAAATCACACAAATATGACTGGGTCTCTCTTCATGAAGCTAAGAACGAAGAAGGAAGATTATAGTGTTTATTTTTGTTAGAGGATCAAGATCAAGACTGTTAGAGGATCAAGATCAAGACCGTACTCTGATACATCAAGACGCCTCTGCTACATCAAGACGGTCTTACTCTGCTACGCCAAGAGTCAGCCACAGGAGATCCTCAACTATGATAGATATAGATCACCAGAAGACTATCGTGAAGTAAATGAGCTGAAGACATGGATAACGAGTCTTATCAACGGTGGAGATTATGCAAATGCCGAAGACATGGATTGCCAAGTCTCAGGATTTGCTACTCTGTTATAAACAGCTGTAAAGTTTGTTAGTTGGAGTCGGTTAGTTCGTTTTAGTTGGTTATTAGTCTTCTAGCTTCTATTAGTAAATAATGAAAGAATTGAGATCTGTAGAAGGGGTGTGGAAAAGAACAGAGGATTTAGAATTGATCTGCTGTATTTTCCTTTGATTTCTCTTTGTTCATAGAACTGAGATACAATGAAATGAGAATTATATACTTCTTGTTCAGATCCTTTTGCAACACTACTGAGTTTATCCTCTATCATCATCATCATTCTTCATCTTCATCCTCTGTATTCTTGGATTCACAAACTCACAATTTTATCCGATGCACGAAGGACGATGGGATCAGAGGAAGAGGTTGTGTGAGACAATGACGTTGAGGATCGGAGCCAGCGAAGGAGAAACGAACAAATTCAGAGCAGCCCGAGCAAACTGACCCGATAACGGTGCTAACAGAGCTACGGCCTGGTGGTAAAGCGATCCGGGGGGTCAGTTGGAGGTCACCGGACGAAGCAAGGAGCCAAGAGAGATAATTCTCTGGACATTTAGAAATCTTTGAGCCTCCCCACCCGGTGTGATCTGTGCTGAGCGCGTGAGTGTTGTCGTGGCCGGCAATGGAGGACGAGCGACGGTGGCTGCCGGGGGGACCGAGGCGACGGAGAGGGAGCGAAGATGGAGACGCTTCTAGAAATGGGTTGACCTGATAGAGAAATTCTCTCTTGCTGAGCTCCCGTTCGTGCATTCCTCTTCCTGAATGCGCGCGCCAGGCCCATCAGAGTAAGCCTCAGCCCAGACAATTTCCCTCACCGCAGCCCACGATCCAGTCTCTCTCGATCGATCGGCCGAGTTGCAGAAGATTCTCTACCGCTAATCGATACCAGAAATCCACCGCCCGCCATTTCTTTCTCGGGAATTCTCGAGGCTTCTTCATCAGTTCTCCTTCTCCGTCGTCCTTCAGACACTGTTAGCCGCCGTCGTAGCCGCTCCACCATCGCCGGTTTCGCTGTAGCAAGGCCAGCTCTCGTTCTGCTCTGTTTTCTGGTCAGGACACCCGAAAGTGCACGTAGCCTTGGTCGTTCCCCGTTCACCGGCCCCGATTATCAACGTGGACACCGCCGAGAACTTTGTCACTGAATGAAAGAGAGCCAGTGAGCTTTAGCTAATGTTTGTGACTTAATCAATTGCGATTGAAGCTCGATTAGCAATTCGGACTCAAATGTTATTTTCGTGATTATCTGAAAGTGAATCTTTGCCTCGTATTTGCGTACGAGCCCCTTGATTGAAATGCCTATCACTTGTTGGATGAAACGTTCGAACTAGATCAGTATGTAACTTTGATTCAATCCTTGAAATGCAAAATCATATTGCATCAATTCAATTTGTTCTCGACTTATCGAACCCTTATTATGGCCGAATTCGTTCATATGCTCAACAAATGATGTGAAAATTGCTGTGTCGTGGCTTGAGGATATCTCTGATTCGAGTTAAAGTGTGAATTCTGTGGTGAAAGAGTGCGAGATCTGCATGGTCGTCTGCAAAGAATGGAGCGTCAGAATCGCCATCCATCTTTCTTGGGCGTTGTTCTCTTCCTCATTGTCTGCTGATGCGTGCACAAGAGGTGGAAAATTTCTGGAAATGTGACTTTTCTGATGCTGTGGTTTTCATTTCGTATCCCATACTTAGAGGACTCGTTCACGGAGTCAGATAGCTTGGAATGGATATTTAATGCATAATCTACAATTTCATGAATCCATATTTGTTGTTAAGCCTGATTCAAACAGAATATAAAAGTATCACGTGGCAAACCATTCACGAGATGAATTCCCAACATTTCAGGGTTTAGCAGGTGGAGTTGAGAATTGAGAATAAGGAATCACGGGAATTATTTCTCTTTTTAACTAATTTGGATCGAATTATCATTATTGATAGTTATATTAACATTGTATTTAATGCTGCCATTATGTTAACAAGGTAATTTCCAGTCAAAGCAAGGTAAACGTGAATAATATATCAAAATAAAAATTTGATATAGTAAATGCTCATATATATTGGATTGGTTAATTAAATGCTTATGTTTCAACATCAACAAGATCACAATCACCTAGTAGCTGAGATAAAACGAGTAATCTCAGGTTTACAGATATATTTAAACATAAATTGCAGTGGACGGTCTTGCTGCAGCTGCAGCAATTATTCGACATCATCAACAAGAATGAGCTTGCACCTGAGCTTCATGGCTATATAAATTACAGGCTTGGCTTGACATATGTTTGAAGAACGAATCCTCGATCTCAAACAATTAGAGCAGAATTGCATTCTTCAATTGTAGAGGCACAGGAGTGATCTTAGCAACTGACTCACGGCAACTAGTTATGTTTACAGACAATCTAAAAATGATAAGATTGCAACTAGCTCCAAAAAGAGAACAAAGACAAAATGACATATGCGGTATGTTGGTTTGAACTAAATATGGCATAAAGCGATGCTTCCTTTGTTCATCTCAATCCAACCTGAATCGGGTCCTTACCAACATTGCTAAAGATGGAGACTTTGAACACTGCATTGCTCCCTTTCAATGAGCTCAAACGAATATCTCCTTTATTAGAGTTTCTCTCGCAGACGTCGACCAACCACCGGAGAAGTTCAGGGGGCGTTATTGCTGATAGGTGCTGAGCTGCTTCGGCCCCAATTTGTTTGAATTCTAAGAGCCGGAATTCGTCAATTTTTGACACGTGTCTCTATGAATTCGTCAACGAACAATCTGCCCATCGAAATAATTTTCCAGCTTAGTGGGTAGTTTGGATAATTTTCCATCGGCATGTATCAGTTCAATTCAGTCCAGTGGTTTCAAATTAATCACCTGAATCATTGCATGTGCAAACATAAGGTTATATTACCATTACTATTCCGATTACCTTTTGATTAATTTCCTTACTATAGCATGTCGTGTGATTTCATATTTGAAATATGCCAGTGATAAATGGAGATCGGGGTGGTATATCTTTTTCCTTTCATAACAAGAGATTGTCAAATCGCCATTTTGGAAAAAAGACACTCCAATTCAAATTTTGTAGTTTTTTCAAGGGCAGTGAGAGGCCTTAGATGAGTAGAACAATGAAAAAGTAGCTCAGTAGGACTCACATGACATTTAGGCTGTTTGGTCTGATTGACAGTAAGAAAAAGGAGAAATATCTATGTGAAATTTTTTGAGTTACTACAAAATGATTTAGCCCACTCTTTGAATTAGACATAAGTATTAACTAAAATTTAGGCCACCCTTATCAATGCCATCAATCAACGTGCCAAAAGCTTATTACCAAATTCTTGAGAATTTGAAAAGTGACTAGGAAAAGCATGTCATCTACACATACAAAACTTATAAAAATGACAAGTCACGCCTCCCAATTATCCTAGGGAGTAACTCGGAATTACTATGAAACTCACAAATTGTAAAGGGAATTCAACATCTTGGAAGGTTGGTAAGAAGGTAAATGCAATTTAGCCTGTAGTTTCCTATAGGGCAACGAACCTTCTGAATCTTCAAGGTCCATGACATCTTCAGAATCTTCCCATTTTCTTTGAGAGGGCTTCGCCCTCTAGATTTAATATCTCATCACTGCTTGAGGGATAGTGTATCCATATTTCATCACTGGCCATAATGTGTCCGAATACTTTAGAGTCACAATTCTCTGGTTTTCTTGACCGTATGTCTGAATGAATTCCCAAGTAACGTTCGGTCCATGAAAACATTTGACCAGCCAATACATATGATAAGACATGGGAATGCAAGCATACACTAACACCACAAATTTTTCAAATTTGCGCACAATGTCAACCTTGCGTTTGCTACATTATTAAAATTATGGATGTACCGCTAACACTGTTGAAAAACCGTTAAATATGTTAACGTGGCGCTTACAAGGAAAACTTTTATCAAGTGGCAGTAAAACCACTGCGGAATCCATCTCCGTCTCTCTCTTGAAACATCATGCCATCACCTCTGCCCACCAGTACGGCCACCACTGTCCACCGCCACTGCAATCACAACCGACACCCACAACCTTCAACAGCCATAAGCAAATGCAACCACCGCAACCACCAGCACCGCCACCGACCTCAAACTCATTGTTCGTCGTCTCTCTCTGGGGCTAGCTGAGGCGTACATCTCAGATCGGGGTCTCATAACCTTGAATCAGAGGACGTGACTTTGGATTCGAGGTTGTGAGACCTCAGACTCAAGGCAGCAACCTCAAGCGGAGGTCTCCGGAGGTTCGGGATAGTGAGAGAGATGGTTGCAAGCCCCATTGCAGTGGACGACAACAACGGCACGGTGATGGCCTTATAGCAAATGCTCAAGCGGCAATAATGGCGTTGTACAGTGTGGATGACGGCTGAGCGTGGAAGAGGACGAAAGGGAACATAAATCCCGAAGCACGTCATTTTTCAGTTCATTTAAGTTTGGAATGTGCCATTAATGAGTGTGCATCTGGATTACTATGAACCTCACAAACCCAATCAGAATTGAATGGGAGCAGTCTGATTGTGTGCTCTCTTGCCCTGCCACCCCACCGCTCTTACCGTGTTCCCTCTTTCCTCCCCTGCTCGATCATCTTCAGGACGGGGCCCTTTCCCTCTTTTCGCCTCGGATCCGGATTCGTGTGCCTGACTCGATCAAGCCATTATTCACGTGCGGTGCTCCAATGACTAACGATGATGATGAGAACCCCTTTGCTCAGGATTCCCCGCATCCAGATAAGAATTTGCTCTTCCTTTGTTCTCTTCACGTTTTCAATTCTTGTTTCGCCCTTTTCCAGGATTTTCTCACGGGCTAATAAGAACGAACCTTTTATTTAAGAAATTATATTAATCATTTCATGTCGCTCGATCGATGGGAAATAGAAAAGCACGATATCTTATCATGAGTTATATAGTTCCAGCTACCGTATCTTAATGTAAGTCTTTTTAAGTTTCGACTAGTAAGATGATAGTGGTCCTGCTTTTGTCACGACAGAAAACAACTCACCCCAAGTTGTAGGTTTGGCTGGATGAATGATACCCAATTTAATGAAATGCGATTGGAACTTTAGATGGGTCGCAATGGATTAATGTTGCTCCATTTGCCAAGAAAAGAAAGAAAAACAAGAAAATTACAAGCAATTCCCACAATTGGCTTGCTCGCATGAGCTGATATCACACAATGCTGAGAGAAAGGGGAGAAAAAAACGAACCCCATAAAAGGGAAAAACGTGAAGAGAAGAGGCGAAACCAAACCGGTCTTCGAAAACTTGTGAGGTTGGCTGATATGGAAGAATAGCGTCCCCTATTCATCTCCAACGGCTATGCGGTCATTCGCTGGACCATCTATTAGCTGTGGAAGCCGATGAAGCGCCGTGGCCAAGGACCGGAGCAAAACTTTTTTTTTTTCTTTTTTTGGGCCGGGGGGGAGGGAAAACGTGACTGAGGCCTGGCCCGGACTGAAGCCATGCCTCTTGGCCCAGACCCAATAGGATCTGGCACGGCCCGAAAAAAATGTGTTTATTTTATTTTGTTTTTTTGTTTTTACGCTCCATGAGAAATTCAAATGGCACGTCCTAAAACCAAAAACCTTGAAGACATCAGAACAGGCTAGTAAAAACCTGTTTTTCTACTTGCTTGGAGAAAGGGGGAGCAGGAGGGAGACCATGACACGAGCAAAAGAATGACTCCATCCCATCACTCGCTTTGTAACTCGTTGGCGTGAGTGTGAGACACGAGAAGAAAGATTGCAAGAGCAAGCGTAGAGAGAGAGAGAGAGAGAGAGAGAGAGAGAGAGAGCATAAGATGACTGACCGGGCTTGATGGCGGCACGGTGGCGGCTTGGTGGGGATTGGATTACTTGATAATGATGAGATAAGAGAGAATGAGAGAGGTCGGGACCTCAATATGAGAGATGGGGAAATGAAAGAGGCCCGCAGAGAAGGAAAATGAGACATTATTTCAAAATTACAAATCGAGCAGATATAGATCATCCCAGCTTTAACTAAATCTAAATGGCCTAGATTGGGCTGAACTAAAAGATAATTTGAAACTCCGATACCGGACCAGTAGTTCTTTTATGATGCCCAATGCTTCAATCACAGAGCATGTCTTGTTGGACCGGTGCAATTGAGACGTGCTACTTGAATTTCGTTTATGATCAAATTAAAGAGTGATACCCATCTAGTATTGGAGCATAGCTTCAATTTTTTGACTGTAGCATTAATTTTCTCGGCAAATTAAAGATGTATAAAATAAAAAAATAAATAACAAAAATACAAATAAAAGAAAAGAGAGGGGATAAAATATTAATATTCAGTTCCTTCATTGAAGAAGCTGAATTTTATCTGTACTTCTGTTATTTATAAAATAAAAATCACAGACATATAAAATAAAATAAAAAGAAACAACAAAAGTACAAATAAAAGAAAAGAGAGAGAGAGAAAAGAAGTGTCTAAAGTTCAGAGAAGAATCTCTCTCTCTCTCTCTCTCTCTCTCTCTCTACGAAGACATGAAGGAGTGAAGCTGTTGACTGGAATCTCTAACGATCGTTGCTTCGAGAGATCTCCAGAGACAGCCAGTTCCTCGTGACATTGAAGCGATGACGAAATTCGTCATCTCCCGTTGAACTGTAGGATTAATTTCGATTCGTTCCAGATTTGTCTGTTGATTTCTGTTTCGATTTTGTTTTTCTCCCAATTCTCTCGCTGTCTCCCGGAATTCAATTGCCGTTGGTTGTGCTATGGAGGAGGGAATCGAGTTTGCAAGGAAGGTGTTTGATGGAATGACGAAACTGGACTCTGTTTCCAAGGATACTCGTTCCACAGAGAGAGAGAGAGAGAGAGAGAGAGAGAGAGAGAGAGAGAGAGCAAGTTCGAGTTCAACAGCGCATGATGTTGTCGATTATAATACGAAAAGCCACTGCCAGAGGCTTGGATGCTATGATGTTGAGAGAAAGGCTGTGGAAGATTTGCGCCGCAGAAACACCGTTACGTAGTTATGCTACTGCGGGAAAGAGATGACTGTGAGAGAGGCTCTGAATGCTACTTCGGGTTTCTTTTTTTTGGCGGAAGCATGAACCTGAGAGGGTTGTTGATACTGCAATCACAGAGGCTGGTTTCGTTGGAGTTGAATTCGACGGTGCTTTCTATGGTCTGAGGCCTGTGGTGGAGTTTCTGACATTCAATTTCGCTATGCAGGCGACCGAACAAGTTATAAATTCTGTTGAAAAGATGAAGTACATGTCAGCTAATGATATGTCAGTCCCTAATACCCTATAGTTTAAAGAGGAGTTGCAGCAGGAGTCAGTGCCCATCACTCCCAAGCCCTGCGGAGAAGTCGCCATCCCACGTAGAGGAAGCTTTACTAGATCTGGCCTCATTTGATCAGCCATCGCCCTCAGGATCTATCGGACAAGAGAATCATCCGTGGCATGCGAAATGAGATTGCTCATGAACCGTGTAACATCTCCAGTACGTTCCTCCAACCAAAGTTCTTCCTTGTCCTCCGCCTTTTCAGATTTGCGGTCACTGATTTCTAATGCAGTGTGTTGCATTATTTTTATGTTTGGTGCAGGATGGGACCATTGTTATTACACTAATTTCATCAGCTTGTGATGTTTGGTATTAGCATCGGAAAGCTTCATGTCTCCTTCGTCTTCTTTTCCTGTCTCCTTTCGTTCGAAAGGTTGAGCAATCATTCGCAAATTCTGGACATGCTCGTCTCATTTCAAAGTAGTAATTTGCCTATGCTATTCAATGACGCTCTTTGTTCTTATAAACATTGATTCGGGACCTATTATTGCATAGCTTAATCGCTATTCTTTAAATTAGTTGATGATTCAGTCGTGTTGAATTCAATTTATTAATTACGTGCTTTGGTCTTCTAGTTGAATGAATTTTTATATGGATCTGCTTTGCTTCATGGTTGTTAGCATCAATATTAAATGTTGTTTCATTATGTTATAATGTGGTGTAGGAAATTGGTGAACTCCTCAAGCTCCCACCCAGGCAACGTTCTAGTTGATTATAGGCCATTTGCAGAATTTTATCTCTTGTATACATGTATTTAGCGACAGCAGATTAGCATAAAAACTCTTTGGAAATGCAGATCATGGAGATCCAAGGAAGTATCATTGTGCATTTGTCGACGTGACATGAGGGGGAAGAAAAAACAGTCACCAGAATATCTAAGAGTTGCTCTTTGCTTTTCCTAAATATGGTGCTTGATAAATTCGCTCGGAATAATCTGCATGGGTACATGTTTGAACGACCTATGCTTGATAAATTCGCTCGGAATAATCTGCATGGGTACATGTTTGAACGACCTATGAAATTGTTGAAGTGGAATGAGAAATCCAAGGATAAATTTGGAGGGCAAAGAGCAAGGAGGTAATGATTTGAAGTTGTAGAAATCCAATGATAAATTTATCCTTTTGAAAGTGTTTGAGGATGAAAAAACTTGCTATAGCTAAAATCTTGTTTTTAATACATGTCATTAAATGAGTATTGTTCTAGTATTCCATTAGCCACGGCAACTAAGTGAAGAAGAAGGAGGAGGAAAAGAAAAAATAGAAGGAAAAAATAAAATAAAAAAGTAGAAAGAAAAATAAAAATTTAAAATTATATATATTTTTTAAAATAAGAAAATTGTTAAAAGGAGTGCACGAAAGGAAATCGAATCAAATTTTCCAAACAGAACAGCATAAATTTTTTTTGTTTATTTTCTAGGAAAATGACTTATTGAAATTTTCTTTCCTAAAATGTAATATTTCCATGAAACGAATAGAGCCTTAGTAGACATTAATGTAAAAATTTATTTAATTGACTAACCACGAAGAGATGTAGCATAGATGGATAATTGCTTTGCCATGCATATCATGAATGCTCTTTGCAAGATAATTGTGGTTGTAAAGAAGAAAGAATTCAAGAGAAAAAGATCCTAAAGCATCGAAGCTCTTCAAAATTGAAATGACGAAAGATCAACAATCATAATCTAACAAATTTTCCTGTGATAGTACTCCAAAAGTTTTTCTAAGTCAAAGTCCAGAAGTCTTCATGCAAATCGTTCAAGTCCAGCTCCATCAATTTCATATAGCAAGTTCTTCCATGGAGAAAAAGAAAAGTATGGATTTTGCTATAGATTAGAGCATAAAATGGCCAAAATAGGCTCAAATAAAGGTCTAAGCCGGCGACTTAAACAAGGATATTTTTGTCCCAAATTTGTAATTTGGCAAAAAATAAGAATAAATTTCCCAAAGGAATTGGGATTAGGTTTTCTTTTCCAATTTCACGTTTTTTGTTCCCTCCCATCATCCTACTTGGAAACTCCTTCATTTCTTTCTCTCCTCTCTCCTGTCACATTCTCACTGGCCAGCCAAACAAGAATATGAAATTGCCTAATCAGTATTAAATAAAAATTTGATCTCACTGGCCAGCCAAATATTTACACCACATTTTCAGCGATAAATTGAGGTAATTTTTTCCGAAATTTGTGATTGGCTAAAAATAAAGAAAATTCCCCAACGAATCGGGATTAGGTTTCCCTTTAAAAATTTCATGGTTTTCTAGTCCCTTCCATTGCAATTCTTGGAAACACCTCCATTGCTTCATCTCCTTCCTCTCCCGCCAAGCCATCACTGCCACCCTCGACACCACCGTCGCCGCCGCCGGGAAGTCCGATCTCCGACATACTCAAGGATCGGGAGCCACCCCGGCAATGCCACCGCAGTCCCAATAGCAGACCGTTCCTCCTCTTTTCACCACACGGCTTCTCCCCCCTCCTCCTCTTCCCGTAAGTTTTCTTAAAGCCGCTTCCGACGTGAAGTTGAGGTCTTGGAATTTGACACTTGTCGATTCACTTTCGATCGATGCTAGATTCAATGGTGATGATGTTGTTGCCGCAGGATTCGACATCAAGGTTGTTGCGAAACCGAAGTATCAGATCAGATCAATTGGATGAGAATCATTCTATAGCTCGTTCCAGTGGCTTCACACGCGAACCATAGTGATTCCTGATCTTATGTCTAGGGCTAGATTATTTAATTCTATTCGACGCAGAATCTGTAACTCTCGAATTTTTCAGCTACCCACCAAGGAAGGAATTGTGTCCATAGTGGAAATGAAATCTCGTAGGATTTTCACTTTCTGGCCTTTAACCAGCTTGTGTCTCATTGTCTTAATATGGGCTTCTAGCTACATTTTGTCAGTTCTTGATATGTAAATTCTGTATATTTAGAAATGTTCAGTGATGGGATCATTTTTTTGGAGCTAGCTTTAGAACGAATCATGTGATGGTTTTGCCTTTCAAGTTTCTAGTTAAGCCCTTTCTAGTTCAACTTGGGGATCATCGAGTTGTCTTTCCCACTGACTGGTTTTGATATATCTCGACAAGTGCCTAAGTTCTACTACAACTGTAGAGAAAACTAATGATTGAAGGACTCCACTTAAACAAGCTTTCACTGCACACTTCTCTCTCGTCCCCATGCCCCATTTTGGGCCCAATCTTTGTCGAAATAAGTAATCTGATGATTAATGTTTACGTAGTTTCATCCGTTCGTAACTAGTTAACGAAGCATCTTTTGTTTTAGGGGATTTTGATTGAGCATCTCTGTTTGTGGTTTTTCAAGTGCAGGATGGAAATAAATTGTCTGAGTTCCTTAGTAATATATCCTTTAAATTTGATACATTGTCTTTTCTGGTATAAATGGAATAGTATCGCAATTTCACTTTCATGGATTTGCTTCTCCTTAATGATGTCCACACTTGTGGCATTTGGTGGGAATGTAGTCACCATTTTAATGATTGCAATGCTAGGCATTACAAACAGGAACATCTAGAGAACTTGGAGGGCATGTTTTGGTTCTACATGAATCACTTCAACCAAGAGTTTCTTTCATACAATGTTGTTTACCTATACATTGATCTGTGTTCAACTGCTGATGTAATCAGATTAGAATCATGATAGACAGGGAGGTTCACCAGTCCACTAAACATTTTTAGTGTATGCGTTGGGCATCTTAACTCCTGTGCATACATGAGTTTTTTACCCTCCTAACATGGCATTGTGGAAGTTATAAATGTGTTTTGATCACTTTGATCGGAATCAAATCATAGAAGCATGTTCTGCTATGCTAAGGTAATCATTCAGCTTTGCTGTCCATCCAAGGCATGTTCGAAAAAGCAGTTTTCTATGTGATTCCAATCGTTGGAGTAAAGTCTCTCATTTCTAGACATGGCTTTTGTGCTGAACACTACATTTTATGAAGGCTTGGTTACATATCATTCGTGGCATTTCAGATGTTCTAGGTTTGCAGTCTGGGTGAGCTTCTAAGCCATGCTGGTTTTACCTCATTGAATATTGCAGCATTTCCAAGATATATCTTCTATAGTTCTCTTCCTTCTGCTTTGCAAGTACTGACGATCCTGGCCTTGAAGTGCCTTTGCGGTTCCTTCTTTAATGAGGATGTCTCTTTTATATGCAGTTTTTGATTACTTCATAAGGAAGTACTAAGTGTACTAATAATGTGGGTATGACATGGATTAGACAAAATATCATCATCAAGAGAGCCCACCCCAAGCGCTATCATTTCTTTCATGCTCCCAGGTCTGTTCTTGCTTAGTTTCAAATACTCTTAATTGAGAAACTGATACAAATTGAAAGAAACATGAAGCAAAGAATGGGTTGGGAGTGCGGAGGCGAAAGGATACTTCAAGTCAGAGCTAATGAAAGTAAGTGTGTATCACTTTCATCTATGCAAAGAAAAAGGCACCGATACTAGCAGCTATCCACACATACAAGAACCAAATAAAGAGAGAATGAAGTACTAGCATATATGGTCCTTGTCTAGCGACAAAATTAATCGATAGGCATGAACAGTATATACCTGTACCTACAGTTTTCGTTTCTTTCTATATCATTTTAAACTCTTCCATCATGATTGTTTTCTGTGGTTATGTTTGTATCCCTGTTTCTGATCAATGTCTCTTTTATGTTGCATGAACTGCTGTGGATGGACTCATTTTGTTTTCTCATCCTATTTTGGCTGGATCAGAATGCCGTCTTCTGCTGTGTTGAGACAGCTGCAATGTTGCGTGCTTAAATATTTTTGGGCTTGCTGAATGGTTGCTCTTTATTTTTAGTGTCGCTTCACTTCTTGCATTGTATCAAAATGAGAACACCAAGAAGTGCTACAACTCCTTTGAGAAGCCCCTTTGAGAAGCAACCGCATCCTATATCTTGGTACTAGTAGAAAATCTGTGATTGCACACAAGTTAAAAAAACAGACTTTCAACCTCCAGTTAAAAGATAAGAGCTTTTTCAAGTAATTTCTTGAAACACCCAAATGAAAAGAAAAAAAAAATTACGTTGTCGTTTGTTCTATTTTACGCTGTCTTTATAAATATATATATTTAACAAGAGCATCCCAAATGATAGGAGAAATTACAGCTTACACTGAGGTTGTTTGCCTGCCTGGATTTCACATGACATGCTCATGCATAACACTTGCACATGATTAACTCTTGATTCCACTTTAAAAAATTAATAATAAAAATAATCTAGTTTCTTCCCTTCGCCTGTAGCAGAAACTACAATAGTTAGAGATGGATACAAGAGGAGCTCATCTTTCCGGCGAACAGATTCCAAAACTAATAGTTACCGACGATTCCTAAGTAGAAGCAGACCGTGTAGTCCTATATCAAATTATTTCAGATATTTATTTCCGAAAGTTTTCAGCTCAACCTTCAAGACCGAGCCAAAATGGCCTCAAAAGATCTCATAACGCCATTCATCAGGTTTTCATTGCGGAGATTGCGGTTACGAGTGGCCGCTCGGTTGAAGGGAAAAAGGAGATGGATTGATGGGAATTTTGTGGATGTTTGATCGAGTGAGGCTAGGCATTCAAATTTGTTAAAGGGAACGATGGATGAGAAATCAGTAGCGATGACTAAATTATATAGCACATTTTTGCAATTGGATCATTGAATTTTTTTTATTTCAATTGGTGAATGGGCTCCAGAATTTGTAACCAATCGAAATCTGACCAAATTATGGCCAATCCATGAATGTATCTAGAAATTTTTCTTAGTGGGGGCAAGCTTCGGTAAATAATGATTATTTGTAAAACAACGCTTTTAAGCGTAAAAATATGTAATGAAATTTCCGTTGGGTCAGTTTGGTTCATTTATGGCAACTGGATTTTTCATGATTCTACAATTGCTTATTGAGTCTTATCAATTTGTGAGGAAAAATAGAATTGAAAAGTCATTACATACTCGATTATATAGATTTTTAGAAAATCCAATGGGTATAAAAAAGGATTTAGATACTCATGATCACTTTAGCTTCTTGCCGATCCAGTTATGTCTTGAGAACCTCTCCTCGTTACACAAGGGCCACGTAACCCTCTCTCTCTCTCTCTTTTAAACTTTTTTTTTTCGGCTTTTTCTTAATTGAGATTCGCGTGGCATCTTATGATCATTACGGCATCTCCAATCAGACATATAAGACTACCATGTCAATATTGCCTAGAAAAATTGTTCGAAAAAGTCTTCATAATGCATTGATTGCATATGGGAAAAGAAAATAGTGTTAGTGCATCGAGTGATTGAAATTAAATTAAAGTTTAGTGACTTGATTATACAAAATAACTCCATATGATATTTACCCGACTTATAGAAAAATCTCATTTGCACACTAATTTGGTAGACCGGTTGTTTATATCTATCACTTTTCGTATCATCCACCACATTGACCATCTAGTGCAATGCAACTCTAAGATATTCCCATATATAGTATGAGGGATTATTAAATTCTAGATGGATTCCATATTGAACGTGAAACTAGCTTAGCATGGAAATTGTTGAGACAAACTACTGAAGTTACTTGACGAAATGCAAAACCTCATGTTCCAAGGATTCCTGAAGTGTATATCTTTGTCTCTTGGAGTCCTTGAGTGAAAATAAAATAATAAACAAATAATATTGTTCAATAGAGTCAAAACTAAAATTAAGTCTTTAAGCAAACGTCATCCTACGTGAGATTGGCGAAGAAATCCACGAAGCTCAAACTCTATAGAATGCGCATAGCTGGATGGGCTTCCCAACGTTAAGTCCGAAGACGGCAGATGTCGTACGTTAGTTAGACAACTACTCGGTCTGCGTAGAATCTGGATCATCCACGAGAAGGCTTGGACTCTGAGTCACGCACGCATCTCAGTTTGGAATAAGCCAATCATGCTCACAGGCATGCGCCTCGAGGAGCTTGTCTACTTCAAACCAAACTCTGCGCGGACCAAGTTCGCAAGGCAGCAGAAAGGGAGCATGAGCATGCATCACGAAGGCGACCTCCTCGATTTCACCAGACTGATCCTTCTTCAAAAACAGGGTCTTCGAGCCTTATTACTAATTTAATGACGGAATAGTGGCATTAGCATAGGTAATCGACAATTGGGATTGAGAGAAGTAAACATGTTTTGGCTCATTCTCGCGAAGAAGATGGAATTGAGAGAAGTAGTTCATGGTGCGTGACAAGACTTGTATAATGGCGATCGGTTTCGAGTTAGGGTTCCTCTGAACCAACCCAACCTTGACCACTTTCTTTCTTTCTTTATGGGTCAGTTTGACAAAACTTCTCTTCGCTTGAGAATTGTAACATGCTCACAAAAGATATTAATGGGAGGCCTAGGCCCAAACAAAATTGTTAGTGGCAGGCCCATCTTTCGCGGCAAAGACCACCAGAGAAGCCGGGACGGTAAAGATTCTTTTGCTGGCAACTTACCAATGAATGACCGCCTATATCAACGCCGACACGCCAACAATGGCCGACCGACCAGGTCACGAGGCACTGTCTTTAAGTAGGTTAATCTTTCTTTTTTTAGACTAGACATCTAGATATAAATAGAATTTGTAACTAATCAATATGAACAACAAAAACAATAGGAGACGAATGATTCGAGATTGAGCCGAATTTGAGAAGGGTACTCAACAAGCAAAGCCTCCTCAATATGAAATAATAGCATGAAAATGGCTCATCGTGACATTAGAAGGTATGGCAACGTGATTATCTCATCCAATCACGTGTATCAATAAAAGGGGATAAGTACACTAATGGTACCATAAGTTGTGTACGGCGCTCACTTTGGTGCCAAAAGTTTCTGTCGGATCACTTAAGTGCCAAAAAATTTGAAAAATGCTCACTTTGGTGCCAACGCCGATCTGAACCACCGGAAATCTGACGTGGCGTTTTTTTATTAATTTTTTAGGCCGACGTGGCTTGCCGGAGAGCACAATCAGCATCTAAACCACAAAAACGACGTCGTTTGGCTTTTTTCCCCCAAATCGAAACCCTAAATCCCCAAATTGAAGAGAGAGAGAGAGAGAGAGAGAGAGAGAGAGAGAGAGAGAGGCACGCCGTCTTCTTCCTTGAAGAGCGACACCAGCAGCGAACGGCACCAGCAAGTAACACCATCAGCGCACCAGCAGCAGCACCAACAACGGCACTAGCGGCGGCGGCGACGGCGCACCATTGCGGCACCTTCAACCCCTCTTCTTCCTCCTTCTCCTTCGCCTCGCCTCCTATTCTTTCTGCCACTTTTTGTTTCAGCAACGATCTGGTTCCCTCCTCGCTCACCTAGTCGAGCATCTACAATGGTGGCTGAGTGACGGTGGCCGAGCGTTGGCGGCGAACAATGGTGGCCGAGCGGCGAGGAAGAAACCCTAACCCTAATTCCAACCCATATACGAGCTAAACGGCGTCATTTTTGCGAGGGTGTCCACGTAGAAGAGCAAAACGACGTCGTTTCTTGAAGAGGATGGAAAACGACGTCGTTTAAAAGCCGAGCAACTTTTTTTTTTTTTTTAAATAAAAATGCCACGTAATCATTTTGGCCGGAATTTCTCGCCGGTGGCACCAAAGTGATCGTTTTTCTCCGATTTAGCACTTAAGTGATCCGGCGGAAACTTTTGGCACCAAAGTGAGCGCCGTACACAACTTATGGCACCATTAGTGTACTTATCCCCAATAAAAGTAATACTATTCCTACAAGGATTAGGAATACTACCTCAAATGGGGCTCCATGCCAAGGACATCTATGAGGGATAGGGCCGCAGGAGCATGGTGGTGGCTCGACAGCAACCATAGATAGCAAGTGGATAGACTGTACACTTGATTAAATCTACCTCCATAATCAATGGAAAGGACAAATGGTGTTGATATGGCGACCCCACGTGACTTAAGTGAAACCAAAATGACCTAATTTTGGGTCGGAAAATCATCCGATGGAATTTTGACAAAGGATAAATGTTCCGAATGGATAGAAATTTGGCGTTCTTGATATCGCAAGAAAAATTTGAGTCATAGTGGACATAGTTTTGAGATTCTGACATCACAAAAAAAAAAAAAAAAAAATCACTATAGCTATGTCACATTCATAAGCCAAATACTTAGCAGTTGTAAGGGCAATTCGTGGAGTGATGATGTGTTCAATAGTTGGATCATTGGCCTAAACAAAAGAGCAAACTTCGTAAAATGAAATATAGGCACCCGTACAACCCTTTAATTAGCAAGGATATCTATATCACAACTCAATCAACAAACTTGCAAATATTACCGAAAAGAAAAAATCTGCGAGACAATTAACTATCAGCTCATTAGAAATTACCGGATTAAGGAAAATGATCACTCTCTCCATTGACCCATTTTCCTCGAAGTCACATTTGAAAAGTTGTGCAGTTTCCATGTTCACTCCCATAGTTGCAAATACTCTGGCAAAATTGTCCTCTTTGTCATTCTACATAAATTTGCAGCACATCTTTGGAAATGATATTGAAAGAGTGTTTGGAATAGTAGAGCAAGATGAAGACTTAGAGCATCGAATTCTCAAAGAAAAGCAACAAATAAAATAAAATCGGAAGTCTTCACAAAGAATGCATTTAGCGATTGAGAAGTCTAGCATATAGTAGCAGAGCTAGTCAGTCAAAGGATAAAATACATTTTAGGTGAATTATGAACCTTCACTCCAAAACCATAGGAAAATTTTGCGAAACTAACGGGAGTTCATCAAATTATTTTCACAAGTAGTTCATCAAATTATCGAGACAATAAAACTTGTAGAGCAGGGTATTACAACATTGGTAATAGCAAAAATGCCACAAATACCTTGATAATATTGTTAGCTTTCTCCAATTGCTTCACAAGACCAACTTGGCGGCAAATCTGAGTAGCTATTTTGTTATAAGGAAGACCGGCAGCAGAGAAAGGTGGGATCTTTTGTCCACGAGCTATGAAATTTATTACATCAATGGTGAAAATTCCTATTTGTATCATCTCTTTCGGTTAGGTTCTGTCATTGGGATTTATAGAATTTAATAAGAAAGAGAGAGTTTATCAATTCTATAAGACACCACAAGAAAGTTCTTGGGATCGCCACAGGTGCCATGGAATATAAATGGCTTCATGGCCAATCAAAATTACCGTCACAATGACACAACTCACCAAAAACCAGAAATATCTAGGTAAGACTCTAGCAGAATTGGAGGGCCATTATCAATGGGCTTCCTAGAACCATCAAATATGCGCCCAAGAATATCTAGGGATACAGGTATTTTCAGAACCTGCATCAAAAGAAAAATGTGATAACTCCACAATAAATTTCTAAAGGTTATTTTATTTATCCAAGATCAAAGAGAGTAAATGTTGATACGATTGAAGGGATTTGTGAAGGCAGAAAAACAATGCACTTTTGAAAGCCTTTTATGAGGCCAAGGCCATGACATATCCCAAATTATTTATCATGCTACAAGTGAAATCTTGCTGCCAACATGTAGGAGTATTATACGGAAAAAGAAATCTAACTCTTTCGTTCTACAGGATGATGAAACATTGTTTTATTAGGAAAACAAAAACAAATAGCATGCATAATTACATCGCCAATGAATTGCACAGTGGTGTATTTGTTCTCAATCCCAAAAGTCCCTTCAGAAACCTAGCAACAAGGGAGTGAAACATGGATGACCAGAAAGCTTTACATGTTGGAAATCTAAGATGAATGACCCCTAGTCAAACAAGCATGACTAGAATACTCATATCTAAATTTTATTGATAGAAAAAATAGTGAATAACAGAACCAACAAAAGTTTGAGAACAATAAGAGACATATAGGAAAGATTATTAGCCTTTTTTAGAGCCAAAATAACCCACACTGTGACTGGACTTCCATCACTCGAAAGTGGAGAGGATCTATAATTGGCTACACGGAATGCTGATTAGACTCTTAACATTGTTCTCCTCAAGAATCACAATTTTTTGAATTATTATCCCATATGCTTTTCTCACATTTCATCACATATACCCAAGAAAATATTCTTTATGTTCTACTTTTTCTTATGCTTGCAATGAACAATAGAGATTTCACTAGGTCATTAGCTAAAAAGTATTGCACACAAAAGTGACCCAACTAATGCTGTCCAATCGAAAGAAGAAGAAGAAGAAGAAGAAGAAGAAGAAGAAGAAAATGCAGTATCAAGAGAGCTAAAGGAACAAAGAAGAGGCTGGTAGCTTAGACTGGACTTGCACAACAGCTTTCATTGCCAGCAAATTGCATAATGGTGTATTTATTATCAATCCCAGAAGTCCCTTCAAAAACCTAGCGACAAGGAAGTGAAACATGGATGACCAGAAAGCTTTACATATTGGAAATCTAAGATGAATGACCCTCAGTCACACAAGCATGAGTAGAATACTCATATCTAAATTTTATTGACAGACAAACTAGTGAATAACAGAATCGACGAAAGTTTGAGAACAATAAGAGACATAGGACAGATTGTTAGCCTTTTTCAGAGCCAAAATACACACTGTGACTAGATTTCTATCACTCGAGAGCAGAGGGGATCTATAATTGCCTACACGAATGCTGATTAGACTCTTAACATTGTTCTTCTCAAGAATTACAATTTTTTGAATTATTATCCCATATGATTTTCTCACATTTCATCACATATACCCAAGAAAATATTCTTCATGTTCTGCTTTTTTTTTTTTTTTTTTTTTTATGCTTGCAATGGACGATAGAGATTTCACTTTGTCATTAGCTGAAAATTATTGCACACAGAAGTGACCCAACTAATGCATTCCAACCAAAAAATATAGAGTATCAAGAGAACTAAAGGAACAAAGAAGAGGCTAGCAGCTTAGAGTGAACCTACACAATAGCTTTCTCTCCATCAACTTCAAGGACTTGCCCAAATCTAGTCGTTCCATCTCCCAAGCGGATATTTAGTATCTCTTGATACTTTGGTCCCTGATATGTAATAAAATTAATCGAACATGTCAATTGAACCTCGTAAAATCATAACCAGTGAAATTTTTCTCGACTCTGTCGGGTATAACCAACAGCCCAACTCCACTAGAGACGGTCCTATACTTTGCAAGTAGCGAAGCAATTGTCTGAACAGCCGATAACTAAGACCCAGCAACTAAGGCATGCTAAAAATTTGACTTGGACAAGAGCTGACTAATTCCTCACCTCTCGATCAATACATGTGAAATGATAGAGATTGTGTAGATCTAAGTAATAAGTGTCTTAACCGTGGTCATAACAGGGGCAACCTAAACTTTTCAGACGAGAAAGCTACATGGAAAGCCTCGAAAACAACAATACCCCATGATTAAAGTTCGATTCCAAGCACACTGAAATTTAGATGGCGAAAGACACAATAAGCCACAAACAAGGAGATAAAGCTACTCCCCACAAGACATGTGCAAAGCTTAATTACGAGATTCAAGCATCCCAAAGAGATTTCTATCGTCCGTAGCTCAAAAAAAAAAAAAAAAAAAAAAAAATTCAAAAAATCAGAAAGCAGAGAAAAGCTTAACCATGCCGACCTCCAGAGTCTCCTCTTCCGTGTCATAACTCATCGGTGCCGCTCCCATCTCCAAGTCCCAAGCCGCTCGGAAATCTATACAAAGAGAGAGTGTTAACCTAAGCGACCGATCAAGAATGGCTGGCGAGTCACGCTCGCACCACAACTGAATCCAGAATCGACTAGAGAATGCCAAAAAATAGAGGAAAACCGAACCACTGTTAGACCGAGCTTAACTCCGCACAAGTCTCGCTCGCTGCAGCGATTTCTCACGATGTTTTCAGTTCAATTTTCGCTCGTTTCCAAGTGGTCTCGGATTCACGATTGGAAACAGGGAAAAAAGAAAAAAAATCCGATATGCACTCCTTTGATGAGCAAAACGACACGAGCATTAAACATCGCTCGAGGCCACTAGATTCAAACCTCTGTCAAAACAAGTAAGAATCCACAATACGAAACCGCGATTCAAACTGGAAGAAGGAAAAAAAGAAAAAACAGAGAAGATCACCGAAGTTTCTAGACGGCGAGCGATGGAATCAATCACGAGGCGAGTGCAGCTCGGTTTCAAGGGAGTAGTAGACAAAGTGAGGGTGATGGTGGAGCGACTGAACTCACCGAGAGGGGGAGCGCATCGAGATGGAGGGAGAGATCCGATAAAGGTACCTGAAGCCAAGAAACGCTGTAATGGCGTCGTTGTTGGCGTCATTTGGAGTTTTTAATGCCTTTTCCAAGGAAAAGAAAAAGAAAATGATGGCGGAGTTATGGGATGAATCTTCTTCTCAAGGAATTCCATCTTTGTGCAAGTCTTCCTTTTGACGGGCTTCTGACTGGTGGGAGGCCCGAGAGTGAACTCGAAGATTTCATCCTTCGAATTGGCGGATCCTATACACTAGCCCGACATCCCCTTCGTGCGCGGCGTAGGAGGGTGAAACGAAGGATGGGAGCGACTGCATTTGGAATCCGAAAGGCGGCGATGAAGTGGAAGAGAAAAGAAGGAAGCAAGAATCGACAGAACGTATACTGGAATGAATCGAAATTGCACTCGGAAGTTCAATCGGCTAGGAAAGGATCCCGATGGAGGAAGACTTGGTGAAAAATGAAGATAGACATAGAGAAAACGATGCATGGCGAAGAACTTGACCCCCGTAGTTTCCTGGTCGTTGAATGTGCTGCGTCCTCTGAGCAGAAGGTGTTCGTTGAATTGCGCAAGAGAGAAACAGAGTGTGAGACGACTCTGTAACAAAAAGCGGAAGAAGGAAGATCGCGCCATAAGAAATATCCGCAGATAGCCGATTCCTCGCTGACATTCGGGCAATGATGATATCTATCGATCAACAGTTGCACTTCCCACCAGGTCATTTCATCTCCGATTCGACTCTAGGATTAATTTCAATGCATTCCAACTTTCTCCGTTGATATCTGTTTCGTTTCGTTTTTCTCCGATTCTCTCACCGTCTTCCGAATTCCCATTGCCGTCGATTGCACTATGGAGGAGGGATCAAGTTTGCAAGGAAGGTGTTCGATGGAATGGCGAATTACATCTCTTGTGCAAGTCTTCTGTTTGACCGATTTCTCGTGCGCTCTCTGTATTTTCCTTTCGTGTCTTTTTTTTTTTTTTATAAATTTTCTACACTTTACTTCCTTCTCATCCAAAGAGCCACCACCGGCTTCACCTTGTTTGCCCCGTTTCCCCCAAAATCCCCACGCAAAATCCGAATCACCTCCATCCACCCCTTCGCATCGCACCTTTTTATTCTTCATTGTTTTCTCTTCATGCTCGCCACGCCAATCTTCACGCTCGGTGTATCGTCTCGGAGGATGATGACTCAATTGGCCTCAGCTGCCACGGTTGATGAAGCAACGCCCAACTGGCGGGAGTGCGGAGAGCAAAACCGAAGAATCTCATCCTTCGAATCGGCGAATGGTATCCATATGATGATCCATCCGACCTCAGCCTTGGCAAGAGTTGACAGAACGCATTCTGGAGTGAATCGAAATTTGACTCGGAAGTTCAATTGCCCATGAAACGGCAGTAACAATGAGTCAACGGCGATGGTGACATGAGCTCGAGATGGCCTGGTAACAGATGAATGTGGTCCAGACATATGTAAGGACAGGAAAGTGAGAACTCAAATCAGAGAGGAATTAGTGTGGCCGCACCTTGAATGCGGAATCTGATAGTGTCGTTCACTGTAGGGTGATCTGAATTGGTGGAGAGAATCGGAGAAGCCTTCGATTGTAGCTTGGAGGAACAACTGAATGAAGGGGGATTGATCTCTAGCTAATGATTTATTGCAACCGCGTTTGGAGCTCCACCAGCGATTTATTGAGGTCGAGCTCTTTGACGATTGTTGCTTCCAGCACTGACCGAAGCACAAAAAGTGTCACTACCAGTTCGAAGATGCCACTCGCCGCCGCAACGGCAGAACTCAACCAGATAGTTTCCTTGATCGACGGTCACAATTACCAGGACGTTCCGTCTCCAATTTAACTCTAGAATTGTCTTCGATTCATTGCAAATTTTGTCCGTTGATTTCCGTTTCACTTTTGTTTTCTCCCATCCTCTCACCATCTCCCAAATTTCTATTGCCGTAGGTTTACAGAGGATGTATCGAGTTCTCGCATGGAAGAAAGACACACACAGAGAGAGAGAGAATCGGTGAGAGCAAGTTCAAGTTCGAGAGCGCTGGGATTATCGCTGATTCTAAAGGTGCAAAGCCACTGTTGGAGGCTCGGCTGCTGTGTTTGTTGAGAGAGAGAGAGGCTGCGGAAGAGACGTGCCACAGCGACGCAAAGACGCAGCATATTTACTTCGTCATGCATATCAACATTCATTTAATATGAAAAAAAATAAAAATAAAAATTTCGATTGTTTTTCACATGAGAAGAAACTGACAAACTTCAATTTGCGACATACGAAAAGACTGATCACAAAATCTTCAAGAAATCGAAAAGAGATTGCAAAGAATCTGATGTAAGTTCACCAGAGCTTGCAAAATCTTGGTATGGCTTAAGGGAAGCGTAATCGACATAACTGTGCTTTACAGTTCTAAAGGTCAGGTTGAGCCACCGGA
Source organism: Eucalyptus grandis (assembly GCF_016545825.1). NCBI lineage: Eukaryota > Viridiplantae > Streptophyta > Magnoliopsida > Myrtales > Myrtaceae > Eucalyptus > Eucalyptus grandis. Next base: position 12,886,641 of record NC_052618.1, on the reverse strand, counting down.
AACCTTAAAGAAGCACCCAATTTGAAAGAGAGATTGTCTCCTGAATTACAGAATTGACATTTGTAATCAGCTTTCTCCGACTCACAACTCACGACTTTTGCCCACATTGTGATTGCCACGTCTAGGATCAAGGAAAGGTATCGTACACATTCAGGACCATTCCATCCATTGGAACGAAACTAATGCTTTTATCCACTTTGCTGAACCGAAAGCAGAATTCAGCTTAGCAATTCTGTAAATTCTGTTCTCACCAAAAGCGAGCTAACGCGATGCTTCCTCTGCTGTATCGCATTGCACATATTATTATACACCCAAATCTTATCAGTGGTTCTGAAGATGGATACTCTGAACATGATATCGTCCCTTTCAATAAAGCTCGAACACACAAGTCTTCCACCTTTAGAAAAGTTTCTCTTGTGATGTGGCCCAAAGGGCAGATGACTTTCCATAATGTTCGTGGCTGATGAGCTTCAACGGCCATGATTTGTCTTGAAATATGAGAGCCATGGTCTACGGGCTTTTCTTAACATGTGTCTTTGTGAATGAAGCAGGAACTCTCTGCTCAAGTAGACATTTTGCAATTTTGTCATCACAAAGAAGAGAACAACCAATGATATCTGAGGAAGACAGTATGAGGATGCCTTAGGTGATTTAAATCCCAGAGTTGTCAGTATCACGAGGATCTTACCACATTGTTTTTCTTCAGATGTATTAACCTCACCGCAATTTCGGAGAAAGAATAATCGAGTATTAATTTGCTGGCCAGTTCAAGAGCTCTGCACAAGCCCCTCAGCTTACCTGCAGCAGTCGCAAACAGAACATGAAGAAAGCATTTGCTTTTTAGTCATATTCTATTCTTATTATGTAAAACTCATATCTGCCAACATAGCAACCCTAAATCAATTGATCTGAGTCTTACTAATGGTCTAGCTTCCCAAGGCCTATATGCACACCAATACGATTCTCAGCGCAATCAAAACTGATATGATTGGCTCAGCTTGTTTCCATTATTTATGAGATCCCCTAACACAAGCATATTCACACACGGGAGAACTATAGACAGAGAAACACACGAGAGTGAATTAGCTCTAACACAGTTTCTCTTACCCTAACAATGTGGAGAGTTCCTGATGGAATTCAAATCAAACACAAGAAGAACACAGTCAAGGGGAGAATTTGCTAATATATTAAGATTCACACCTGAAAATGTCGTGATGAGCAGTTTGAACTTTTGTCCCTCCCCAAACTTTTGCTAACGAATGTGCATGGGAACTACCACGAATTTTGCAAACCTGATCAAATTCCATTGCCATACAAAGCTAAGGATACTTGGCTGGATGCAATTCATCCCCCAAGACTTCAAGCAAAACCGAAGCATCACGGCAATTGCTAGCACATTTAGTCCCAACACATACATATGCACACACGGGAGATCTAGAGATAGAGAAACACTAATAGAATGAATTAGCTCTTAACACTTTCTCTTAGCATCAACTCTCTAATGCAATTTCTCTTAGCCTAACGACATGGATAGTTCCTCTACGGTATTTGAATCAAACACGAGAACAACACAATCAAGGGGAGAATTAGCTAATATATTAAGATTTACACCTGGAAAATCTTGTGATGAGCAGTTTGAACTTCTGTTCCTCCCCAAACTCTGCTGATGAATGTGCATAGGAATTGCCATGAACTTTGCAAACCTGATCAGATTCTGATGCAGCCCACATTGAAGACCGGCTCTCTCGACCAAGAAGATCGGCCCGCATTAAAGCTCGACGAAACCGAGAAGCCATAACGACATCTTGAGTCCATCCCGGAAGCTTGAAAGACACCTTGGAAGCTCGCGTGACGCTTTTACTAATTTATAGTTTCCATGCTCTTTACTATTTCTCCTATTTTCAATGCTCCGTTTTTATTTCTCCTAGTTTTCAACGCTTTGTCTTTATTTCTCCTAGTTTCAACATTCTGTTTTTATTTCTTTGATGATATAAGCCAATCCCTTGTAGAAGACAGACATCTTTTGATGAATGAAAGAAAACTTTGCTTGAAGCAAGTATCATGAACCTTGTAGAGTTCATCTCCTTGAAAACCTAGAAGAGTTTTCACTCCGTCCTTGAAGAGTCGGAGCTTTGAAATCTGCATCCTTGAAGAGTTGCAGTCATCGATCTAGAAGAATCGGTGCCCCTCAACTTCCTTGGAGGCCTAGAAGAGCAACCAACGGAGTCTCTGTCTTTTCCTGTTCTGTTCGTTACTTCCAACCCAATTTCGACTATCCTACAGTGATTATTTCAGAAAACCCAAAACAGAGAAATTGTAGATCCAGAAGTCTTTGTTCATTTGGCTTTGGAATCAGGTCAATCCGATTTGTATCGACAAAGATACGACCGTTCTCCTGAGCTCGCGCAGTGCTGAAATTCCTGTTTGTCCTGTTTCCGTGTGCAAGTCACTCTCCCGATCCTACTGTTTGAGAAAGCCTCCCCTAGGCTTGCATCAGATTCCATTTCTATACAAGACTGCGGACACTTGGTTGAATGCAATCCATCCCCCCGGACTTCAAGCTTGGCTGAAACATCACAAATCGAAGGCATCTTCCGCTTTCAGCAAGACAAATCCACAATTGCTGAGGCTCGGTTCCTCACATCGACATTGATTGGTAGATATTCTATCTCAAACATCCTTTCATCGATTATGATGACATGGAAAATGGAGTCCCCTTCATATTAGAAGACCAAAAATTGGCCCTCACAAATAGAGTAATGCTCTGCATATTTATTCCAACCCTTTGCTAGCAAGCCATCTTATCACATTTTTCCATTTCCACAACCCAAATAATTGCACCATTCTCTCAAAAGCATCCTCTCGAACCTTTTGATATTCCCTGTAGGAACCCATAATCTTAATAATCCTATGAGACCAGATTTTAGATTCAAAACGAAGAAAAACATAACAAGAATGCATGAACCAAAAAAGGACATCTTGTTTTCAGTTCATTCAGATTTGGAATGTGGCATTAATGAGTGTGCATTTAGATTATGATCAACCTCATAAAACCCAGTTGGCATAGAAGTACACTTCCTTAATTCCTCAAGACTACATAAGGGAGTTATTATTTGGAATACCGAATTCATTTTGGACCAGCGAAAGTGACAATTCCAGAGTTCATCTCGATCAAAGTAAATCAAGTCCTAACCAGCACTAGTGAATATGTAGACTCTAAACACAAAATCATCCCTATCAATGAGTTTCTACTTGCAGATGACTTTCTATTGCAAATGTGGGTCACCCATTGAAAAGAACGCCCCCCCAAAAAAAAAAAAAAATAATAAAAATCTCATCTCCAACTCCTTGGCTTCACCATCCATGACTTGTCCGAATACCTAAGAGTAGCAATTTGCTTAATTTCCTGAATATGTTGCATGACGAATTGAACAGGAGCAGACTACCCGTCTCCATGGTTGAAAAACCAACATATGGTAAAGAACAGATCAAGACATAAGCATACCCTAATGAGAGAATCAAATCATACACAACGTGAGTTTAAGGCATTACTTGCTACTTTCAGGAGTTTAATAGACAGTAAACCATATAACGAAAGCCATTAATCCAAAGTCAAGGTCAAATCTATGCTCCAAGAATGCAGTAGGGTACACATTCAGAAGAAGCCTTCCAGGTCCTATATATATATATATTTAAAACAAATCAATTTCAGCCACACAAATCACAATCACAGGGAAAAAAGGAAATACATTGATAACTGGAACATGGATAGAATTGAAATTTTAAACTTAAGCTATTTGATTCTTTCGAGCACAGCTCAAATAAGTTTTTATCAAACTATTGGTTCAATTTGACAAAGTAAAATCTTTTTTCCCTAAATCTGATTAATATAACAAAATACAATAGCATCTCCTATTTGAAAACAAAATTATCAGTCATTAGATCTACAATGAAATTTCATAATCACAACAAGCCAGCCCCTTATCGATTAGGTCTTTCTCTTTAGTTATGGAGGTAGCAACATTCTTTGCAATTTGCTTGTCCATATGAACATAGTCTCTTTGTGTGATTAACATATATATATTCTACTTCTCCGACATTGAATCACATTGTCAAATTTCTCTATTTAAGAGAACCTGGATTCTAATTCTAAGACGCCTTAGGAATTGCCTTTCCAACGCATCTATCCACGAAAAAAGGAGACGATTGTTATCTTTTCGAACCTCCAACCACCAGCTTATGTCCCAAGAATAGTCCTTTCATTCTTTTCCTATTTAAATTACTCCATTGTTAAGATAAAATTGCTAGTTTGAGGAACTTATGCTTTTAGACTCTAATGTGGAACGAATTTTGAAGAACAGAGCCCTTTACTAAAGAAGGAGGCGAGGATTGAGGAAGGTCTCTACGAAACCAGCTTCCGCAACCTACTTCGTGCGCAATAAGACACCAAGATCGGAAGAAACGTGAACTTACAAGTTTGCCGGGTTCAAGTGCGAGGGAGAGCGAGAGAACGAGAGAGAGAGAGAGAGAGAGAGAGAGAGAGAGAGAGAGAGAGAGAGAGAGAGAGAGAGAGAGATCTTCTTCTTTGATGATGTCAGTGGAGGACCTCTATTGGTCCATGATCTGAAGTAGTGGACTGAGAAATTTACACGGAATGAACTTAAAAAGCAGAGCCCTAGCTGAAGAAGACGACGATGGTTGAGGAAAGATCTCTACGAAAACCGGAAGAAAATTACGCACAACAAGACACGAAAATCGGGAAGAAATTCCGGCAGACGAGATGAATGATGTGTGCAGAAGCGTGAACCTACGATTCGTCGGATACAAATGTGGAGAGACAAAAGAGAGAGAATGATCTTCTTCTTTGATGAAGTGAGTGGAGGACTGACTGTCCAGACTCGGCAGTGCCATCTTCTCTCAAGTCCTGGCAATTCCTGATGCTTCCTTTTCGCTCCGTCCTTCGTGAATGCAGCAGAGACAGCCTCTGGCGTCAAAAAGGAGAAGGAGGAGAGCCCTGCTTCGCTTCCTACTGTTCAGTGAAGTAGGAGGCAAGATCGATCGATAGATAGGGCTGATGATGATGCTGATCGAACGTCATCAATAATAGAAATGAATAAGTGTTCTAGAAGTCCTAAAACTTATCACGAAAGTGCATTTCAGTCCTAAAACTTACAAAAAGTGCATTTAAGTCCTAAAATTTGTCAAATTGTTTCAAATGAGTCCTAAAATCGACGCCATTAGCCTTTTCCGTTAAAAATGCTGACATGGCATTTTAAATAATTTTTATTTTCCACGTGGATTTTTTTAATGATTTTTTATTCATTTTTTAAAAAAATTAGATTTAAAAACTAAAAATCAAATTTATTTATTTTATATTATTTTCACCAAATTTTTTTTAAAAAAGTTAAAATATTTATTAAAGAAAATACATTCAGCGGTTCCTTCTCCCCGCCGCCGCCGCCCATCGCCGGAGGGGCCGGGCAACGGTCGCCGGCACTAGGCGGGGGTGGTCGGGCCTCGCCGGCTCCAGTGCGAGCGCCGGCGACCGTCGCCCGCCCGGGCGAGGCCTCGTTGGCCCTCGCCGGGCCGGGTAAGGGCCGACGAGGCTCGCTCAGGGGGGCCGACGATCGCCGGCCCCCCGTGAGGGCCGACGGTCGCCGGCCCCGTGAGGGCCGACACGCGCCCCGTGAGGGCCGGCGATGACTCGCCTGGGGGCACGGCCGCCCCCCGCGAGGGCCGACGGCCCAGATTGGGGCACCGCGCGGTGCCCCGATCCGGGCTCGCCAGCCCTCGCGGGGCTAGCGACCGTCGCCCCCGGGCGAGTCGCTGCCCGGCCCCTCCGACGATGGGCGGTGGGCAGTGGCGGCGGCGGGGGAGAGGAGCCCCACTGAATTTTTTTTTAACAATTTTAAAAATAATTTTTTTAACTTTTCTTTTTAGTTTTGTTGAAAATAAGATAAGAATAAATTTAAGTTTTTAGTTTTTAAATTTAATTTTTTTAAAATGAATAAAAATTAATTAAAAATACACATGGAAAATAAAAAATTATTTAAAATGCCACGTCAGCATTTTTAACGGAAAAAAACTAACGGCGTCGATTTTAGGACTCGTTTGAAACAATTTGACAAGTTTTAGGACTTAAATGCACTTTTTGCAAGTTTTAGGACTGAAATGCACTTTCGTGACAAGTTTTAGGACTTCTGAAACACTTATCTCTAATAGAAAAGTTACAAAAAAATGAAAAATTAAAAAACTTACGGTGCTGCCAAAAAATAAAAAAGAAACGAGAATGGATAAGAGAATGACGTCAATCGAATCTTTACCAATATTATGTGCATTTGTTCATGCTGATAACTTTTGTATAGTTGCATTGAGATCATCACCCTCTTTCCAGTTCTCTTCCAACTTGTATCTTAATAGTGTCACAAAAAATAGTCTTGGTGTGCCTATCGTACCCTTAGAAAAGGTCTTCATTTTTGGACATTCTTCCACTTCAATTATATTCAAGGATAGGAACTTGAAGCTGGAACTTGGGATGGAGGAGAAGCATTCTAGGCTTGGCAGATGTTGGAGTATCAAATGTTGTAGATTTCCAAAAGAAATCACTTGTCCTTTTCCGTTTCCTTCATTTGCCACTATTTCTTTCATTCTTTCACATCCTATTATAGTCATCTTAGTGAGATCAAATTTGTGACAGCTGAAATTGTTACTGGGTGTACAAATCTAGAGGAATTCTTCACTACTAATGTTGTTAGATTCTGAAGGATGCCACAGTTGGAAATATTGTCATCAAACGGGACAATCCCAAACCTCCAATGTGTCAATGCTTTGAAGAATTTTTGACACTAAAGAGTCTTTTCTTTACACACGCTTTAGGTTGTGTAGCTTGCTTAACTTAAGTTCTTTTAAATTTTCAATCACAAAATGTTTCCCTCTTCAACAAGCCCTTCATCTGGGAATATATCTTCAAAGGAGCTACAGAATACCTCAAGCCTTTGTAGATTCTGAAATCTCTAGGAGGAATATGGAAGGAAAGATGGTCTTTTCATCATGAAAGCATGCTAGTGTTAGTGTTTTGGGTTTGCTAAAGATGTCATCAGGAAAATTTCCATCTTGTATCATCTGAATATTGTTACTGACTAATAAAAGTCTCTCAAAGTTAGGAAAGTCTTGTCAAACAGCCAATACAACAAGAGAAGTAAATTCAATGAAGTTTTTGGCAATAAATCATGTGTTGTTAAAAGTAAACCTATTTAGATGATTTGCATGGAAGGTGGCCATCTTCTTAAAGTTCATTATATCTCAAGAACCTTGTATTCAAGACTCAAGCTTTTAAAAGTCTCATGTAGAAGTTGGTCTGGTCAAGTGGATAGAGTGAATCTAAATTCAAGATCCTTGCACTCACTAAATTCATCTTTTGTTAGGAATATCTTGCACTCGCTAAATTCATCTTTTGTTAGGAATATCTTATCTTGTCAACAAAAATTTATCATCTTTAGAATCTTATGTAACGGGATGCACTCATGATGTTACTAAAACATATGGGGTCCACAAATTTAGAAGTGTGCTTAAGATATAAGAAATACCTTATGTTGTCCGCAAACATATAGGAAAGGGGTTCTAGTTTTCTATAGTATTATAATAGGACAACGCGACGACTATGAAGTGCACCGGTGTATTAAAAAATACAGTAGAAGATGGTGCACCAAGGAACTAATGTTATTTTTGTTTTTTTTTTTAAATTTGAATTGATTTTTTTAGAGTTTGTTGAAGATGAAATAGAGAAGAAAAGTTCAATTGTGTGACACGTGTCAATAATGGAGAGGACCTCTTGTCAAATTCTTATTGATGTTGCCAAGGAGTAGCATTAGGTTAGATTATGAATATATTTTGCTGTCAATAGAGTACTGTAAATATTTTTGTAACTCTAGGTAATAGCATATCTTTATGCATATCCACAAATGAAAGTATACGTAAGATATTAGGAATATCTTAATGTTGTTGACAAACTAATAGGTAAGGGAGATCATGTTTTCTATAACATTATAACATGACATGATATACAATGGATATGATATTAGTGACTACTTTAAAGAACAAAGTAGAAACTAAGGGAGAGCAGCTATAATCATACCCTCCCAAATGAAGAGTGTGCTTCTTGATTTGAGAGGTCCTGTTGATCATCTCTTTGAGCCCAACTATTCATGGATGCCGCAAAGGATAACATGTTCAGTTTGTCACAGTGAGTCACTCATAATTCCTTTAGTAATGGCCAATTCAAAGTGCGCAAGTTAAGACAGAAGCTCTTGAGTTGTGGCATGTCATGTAACACCAAAGAGGTTAGTTTTGGGAAAAGATCTTGAGTAGTATTGAAGTGAGGAGTGTCATCCCCACTAGCGACTATTTCCTCGATCTCACAAGACTCCACTTGAAGTTTTTCAAGTTGGGTTAAACTTGTAGCCGAAACAAATTTTCAAGGCTCTTACAGTTCCAAACCTCTACTATCCATAAACAATCAAAAGTCAAAGTTTCTTGAGGACTGTCAGTCCATATTTTGTTTAAATTGTCCATGTGGGAGAGATCCATTGACCTAAGCTTAGGAAATTGTACTTGCCATATTGAGAAAAAAATGACATAATGAATGTGATTGCATTGAGTTATGACCTTAAAGAAGGAATTTCCAGACTTCCTTGTTCTCACAAATCATGAGAAGTCAAGATTTTGTTAGTGACATAAATAGGGAAGGGTTGATTGATGCTTTTATACAAGTTGACTGATGACTAAGGCAAGGATATTGCATTGCAGCAAGCATGGAATTATAAATGCATTTATAAATTAATAGTACGTTCAGCATCAACTTTTGAGTGGCTTAATTGACAATTAGGGTATGTAGATTTTGCAGTAACAAGACAATGTTGACTTTTCTTGATTACTCGGCAAATCATAAGAATAACTTTAAAGTCCAGAAATTAGTCAGACAAGCCCTATGTACGTGGAACTTGGGCTCGTTCAAATTGTTGCTAAGCAAGTCTCCCGAATTCCGATTTTGTACCTTTCAACTTCATCTTAATCCCCCCCTCTCGAGTCCTCATTTTTTATTTTTATTTTTTATAGTAGCTCTTGCATCACAATCAGAGAGAGTGAGAGAGAGAGAGAGAAGGGCTATTTCCAATTGGATGCAAGAGCATCTAAAGCATAAGAAAACCTACAATGCAAAAGTGAGAGAGAGAGAGAGAGAGAGAGATGATAGCCCTCCTATTTATGTTGATGCTTGAATGGAGCCATTGACTAAATATCAATGACAGCTCACTCAACCGTTTCTCTACGCAATTAAGTGAGGACAAAGGTGAAGAAGAACAGAATTTGAATCCCGCAAAACAATGTTGATGCCATGGAGGAGTGACAAGTTGTATTTTTGTAATGAATAAGCACGAAGACCAGCAAAAGTTTAGGAGCTTGCTAGGCAGTCCGATAGAACTATTGAAAAGAGTAACATTTAGATTCATCGATACAAACTGAAAATTTCCGTTATGTAAATTTCGTCGGCAAAGATCGGTTATGTTTTAGATTTGTTTGCTTCAAGGTGAACATGCATAACAATTAGAGAAAAAGCAAGAGCATGGTGATGATGAGCCAGTCAACTAAGGATATGAATAGATGAAACTAATGCTTGGCTCAACATTATTTCCTTTATTTACTATGGGAATTGCTACTTATTTATACTAAATTGCGAATAGTACTTATGAATCTTCTAATTAAAGAGAAGAGTCATGAAATTTATATGGTGAACCGGATATAAAAAAATATAGTAACTTCAATTGTTCACAACCTTCTTCTTTTTTATGTATGGAAAATTTTTGTATTGGAAAAAAAAAATTAATAGGCATGGGCAACATAACGACTTGAATAAATAACATAACGTTATGATCTCAGCAAAAGCAAGTTGGGTCAATTTACTAGTTTTACATTGGACCATTAATAACATCCTTGAAATAATATTTATTCAAATTTGAGGTGGAAAAATAAAAATAGAATCTTGCGATGTACCGAGTGATACACCCCTTGGCAAAAAGTAGGTGTGCACTCATTGATCACATTTTGTTTGTATGGAGAAAATCAAGAGTGTTTTTTTTTTCACTACATCATGACCTCTGAGGAATTGTCCATTGAAAAGCAAGTATTGATATTTTTCATTTGGTTATAATATAAATAATACAATTATGACTTGTCACAAAAAAAAAAAGACTTTCCACACTTCCTTAAATCTATCAATATTCTTAATTGAAGATTTTGATGAGTTTTTGAAAGTATCTAATAATGTGGGAGAAATCAATTATTATATGATAGCTCATATTTGACACTAAAATGAAATTAGCGCTATCACAATTTGTCACTACCAAAAGATTAAATGACTATTTTCATACTTCCCTAAATTTATTAGTATTGTTGATTGAGTGTTATAATGACTTTTTGAAATATTCTTAGAATGCGGGGCTAGGTATTATATAACAACTTATACATGCAAATAACATTATAAATAAATAATTAGTGATAACTCTTACAATTAAAAAGTAAACAAATGTGTAGATACTTGTTATAATTAAACATTATATTTGCATAAAACAATAGAAAGAATTGCGCAAAAGTATTAGAATAAGAAAAAAAAAAGCATTTCCTCAATCACAGAAAAAAAAAAACCAAACTTTAATGGAATCTGTAATAAAAAAATGATATTGCGCATTTTCAAGTGCCTTGGGTTCGAGCCAAAAAAGAAGTGCTGGAGGAGTTCGTCATTTACTGCGTTTAATCTTCACATGAGGAGAACTTCCCGAGACGGAATGGAGGTGTTGACTGGATGATTGATTCCTATTATTTTTAATTTTTTATGTGGCTACGACATTGACTATATATTGTTCTTTTTTGTTTAGATGACTAAATATAAAAATCTCAATCCACCTCACTTTCCTTCTCCATCTATGCTTTCTCCTCCATCTCTAGCCACATTGAGCCCAACCTTCTCGCCTCCCTCCACTGTCGCCGCCAGCTGAATTGCAAGGCGACCATTGTCGGGCGTCCAACCCTCTCCGTCGTCTTTGTGGTTTGCCCGTTCATGATGCCGCTCGTCCATGGCTGCGTTCAAGCTCCGACTGTCTTGTCCATGGCCACTCTTCCCTGACATCTATTCCTCTGTTTTTTCTTTCACGGTTTGACCTCATAGTCCATGGCTGTCGGGATCTCAAACTAGCCATCAAGGCTCATGGCTATGGACAAGCCGCGGTCGCCAATCTGTGGAGGAGCCTCGCGAGCCATGGATGATCTAGGCTTGCGTCCACGGACGATACTAGATCTGGAGGCATGACTCCATTTTAGATTTGGACGGGCAATGACCACGAGCGGCTGTGACGATGGAGGGGTGGCCCGACCATGGATGGGGCCGACCACAAGCCGCCTGCGGGCAACAACGGAGGGGACAATGGCAGTCCATAAGCCATCGTTGCTCCCGATAGGACTTCCAGATCTACAGCCATGGCTTTAGTGACAGCAGCTTGTCCATGGCTGCGAGTGATGGTGATCGACTTCCAGATCTGCAACTTCGACGCTGCGAATGACCAAATTTTGAGATCTATGGAATGATGAGACAGAAAAAACAGAGGAAGTCGACCGTGCTCATCTTAGACATAGCGGGGGTCAGCCTAATCAAGGCGCCAGTGACTCCGCCATTGGCAACATCGGAGGAAGGGCAGAGGTCGAGCGGCTGTGGACGAAGTAAGAGGAAGAGAGGGCTGAAGATAAGATTTTTTTTTTTATATATATTTTCTTCGCCAGAATCAATGCCCCGACCAAATCGACGCGGAAATCACTTCAGCATCAGAGATCCACTTCGACCCGCCATAAACAACAAGCTTCGGTTCGCATAATCACTCGGAACCCATGGAAGCACGCGCACAGAGGAGGTAAGCTTTAGAGAAGCAATTTCAAGCTTCAGATTCAACCATCGGACACGACCCAATCAATCGCCCAAAAAAAAAAAAAAATAGAAGGTAAGAGGATGAGGGGAGGGGAGGAAGAAGTGTTATTGTTACTTGACTCGTAGACTTGGTTCACTTTCTTTTTCCCCCGTCACAAAGAGGAGGATCAAGGTGAAACGAAATGACTGAGAACGAACATTTCTTAGAGGGGGAGAAGCTAAATCATCAAATAGACTTTGTCTAATTTCTTCCTTTTTATGTTTTCTTTTTCCTTTGTCTAGTGGGCGCACCACAACAACACTGCAATAGATGGAGGTCAAGGCCACCGAGGAAGGAAAGAAAGAGAGAGAGAGGGAGGGAGCAAAGCCACACCAGAAAGAGGAAAGAGAGCTTTCCAGTAACGAGGCGTTATTGAAGGGAAGGGGAGCAAATATTTTGATCGCTCAACTGATAAGTGGGGTCGGCTTTACCACATGTCGATTTGCACACTTATCGCCTGAACGATCAAAATATTTGCTCCCCTCCCTTCAATAATGCCTCGTTACTGAAAGCACTCTTACCTCTTTATGGAGTGGCTTTGCTCCCTCCCTCTCTCTCTTTCCTTCCCCGTGGCCTTGGCCTCCGCCGTTGCAAAGGTTGTGGGGTGCGCCACTAGACAAAAGAAAAATAAAAGAAAACAGAAAAAGGAAGAAATTAGACAAAGTCTATTTGATGATTTAGCTTCTCCCCCTCTAAGAAATGTTCGCCCGCCATTTCATTGTTTCACCTTGATCCTCCTCTTCGTGACGAGGGAAAAAAAGAAAGTGAACCAAATCTACCTTCTTCCTCCCCTTCCCCCTCATCCTCTTACCTTTTTTTTTTTTTTTTTTTGGGTGATTGATTGGGTGGTATGTCCAATGGTTGAATCGGAAGTTTTGGAATCGCTTCGAAGCTCGCCTCCTCTCGTGCATGTGCTTCCATGGGTTTCAAGTGATTACGCGAACCGAAGCTTGTTGGTTATGGTGGGTCAAGTGGATCTCCCATGTGGAAGGGATTTGTGTCGATTTGATCGGGCGTTGATTCCAGCGAAGAAAAATTAAAATTCTTCTCTTCAGCCCTCTCTTCCTCCTCCTTCATCCACGCCCGACCTCCGCCCCTCCTTTGCTCGTCAACGGCGAAGTTACCGGTACCTTGATTAAGCTAATCCTCACTATGTCCAAGCCGAGCATGGCCGGCTTCCTCCGATTTGTCCTGCCCTCATTGTTTTATAGATCTCGAAATTTGGCCGTCCATAGCGACGGAGTTGCAAATCTGGAAGTCAACCACCGTCGCTCGCGGCCATGTACGAGCCGTTGTCGTTGGAGCCATGGTTCCAGATCTGAAAGTCCTGTCGCGAGCAACAATGACTTATGGACTACCATTGTCCCCTCCGTCATCGCCGCCATTGGCTCATGGTCGGCCCCGTCCATGGCCGAGCCACCCCTCCATCGTCACAACCGCCGTGGTCGTTACTCGTCCGTATCTCGGACTAGAGTCGTGCCTGCATTTGGTTTCATCAATGTACACAAGCGTAGCTCGTCCATGGCTCATGAGGAGGCTCCTCCACAGATCTGGTGAACGCAGCTTGTACATGGCCACAAGCCTTGACGGCGAGGTTGAGATCCCGATGGCCATGGACTGTGAGGTCAAACGGCAAAAGAAAAAACAGAGGAATTGATGTCAGGGAAGAGTGGCCATGGACGAGACGGCCAGAGCTTGAACGCTGCCATGGACGAGCGGTGTCATGAATGGAGACCACAAAGACAATGGAGAGGGTTGGATGCCCGGCAATGGTTGACTTGGATGTGGCGGCAACTCCGCCGGATGCGACAGCAGAGGGAGGCAGAAGGTTAGGTTCAATATGGCTAGAGATGGAGGAGAAAGCGTAGATGGAGGAGGAAAGTGAGGTGGACTGAGATTTTTTATATTTAGTCATCTAACAAAAAAAAAAAAAAAGCCCAATATTAGTCAATGTCCTAGCTACATAAAAATTAAAAATATTAGGACTCAATCGTCCGGTCAATACTTCCATTCCGTCTCATGAAGTTCTCCTAATGTGAACAAAGTGAAGGCAACAAAAATGACCTCCTCCGGCACTTCTTTTCTGGGTCGAATCCTAATGCACTTGAAAATGCGCGATACCGACCCAAATATGATTTTTTTGGCCTTTTCTACTATAGATTCCATGCGAGTTTCAGTTATTGCTTCTCTTTTTGGTGACGGAGGAAATGCTTGTGTTTTTTCTTATTCTAATACTTTTGCGTAATTCTTTCTATTGTTGCATAGAATGTTTAATCATGAGGAATAAAATGTCAATTGAGGCACTTAAAAGTCGATGCTCAACGTATTATTGATTATAAATGCATTTATAATTTC